>NC_089875.1:49867279-50159779 GCF_040182565.1 Anser cygnoides | reverse complement strand
TGAACTTGCAGATTTGTGAGCTTGCAAATACTTTTTTTTTTAATTTTTTTTTTTTTATGGTTTAGCCCTACATTTGCAAATTAAATGCATACTTAGGTACCCTGGGAAAGAGGCCTTGATGTTCAGAGATGTTGCACAAGTGCAATTCCTATTCTGAACCTGGCCCACACATTAACAATGCAAAACAAGCCCACTTGATGTATTAGGATAGCAATGGTTTTAGTTGTCCATCTAGTGAATTCTTCCAGAAAGCATATTAGGTTTAATCACCCTTCACACAGAGAGATGAACTATTATTTATGTTCAAAAAATGGCTTTTCTTTCAATGAACTTAACTACTGCTAAAAAGAGAAGGAAGGAAGGGAGGAGGGTTACTACTAAAGCAGCAACCAGGCTTTTGTTCACAGTCAAGGGTATTGGGTATTGCTGTCATAATATTCTTTGCAAATAGAGCATACAGCTGGACTGAAAAACTATTCAAAATTCAACAGCTCACCTGTGTGACTTCTTCAACAAATTGTTCATGGTACTGGGCAAAGATTTGGATTTTTCATCCACTTTTAGAGGATCTATTTTTAGTGGTCAGAATAGTGATTTACCTATGTGCATCTTAAGCAAAAAGTCACAGGTAAGCTATGACTAGGTCTCCTTTAGAAAGCTTAGCTAGCAAAGTCACACCAGTAAAAACCCTAATAAAGATACAGACATAGGAGTAAAAATATACATAGAAGTACAGCTCACACTGGACAGGGCACAGCCAGAATCTGCAGTAGCATGAACTCATCTGTAGCTATGGTTACTTTGGGATATTTTTGTCAGTTTAACTACATCAGAATAATTAAGGTGGAAAAATTTGTCAGTCCAGTTATCCTCTAAAGAGGTGGAAATCATTTTGTAGACTGAGAATCCTTTGGAACAAAGTTCCACTCCAAGCAAATAAAGGTGGAAAAGGCTTTTTGGTTGTTTGCTTTTGCTGTGATGGTGATCTAAGGACGTAGGCAAGATAAGCTTTATAGGTAAAGTTAATACTTTCTGTTAGGTCAACTAATATATTGGGAAAAATCAGTCAAGCTTTTGTGCATATGAGCCCTTCTTTTTGCCCAAAATGTCATCTCATTTTTCCAGCCATGCCAGTTGGGCTGGTAAAATATGTTATCTTTAAAAACTAAAAATTGTATTACCTCTAATTCTAAACAGTTAAGGTCGTAGCAGGGGAATCAAGAGATACACATAGGTGAGATCGAAAAAGAACTGTTGCTGTAATGTTTTCTGTTATATATCATCTGCTTAGCTCTTGCCAAGATAAAGGGCATGATTTCAACTCTTAGGTTTTTGCTTTGTTAGAAAACTTATTCAATAGTAATACCTGTCTTATGCCATTATTCTCTTTCTACTGCATAATTGTGCATTTATTATAACAACTCTAGTAACTTCTACACAATTTTTTAGGCAGTAGATATTCAATTGACGTTGTCTGTACAGAATGTTTAGTGTGAGAAATAACTGGGTTATTTGCTCCAAAGCTTTCTCAGCTCTACTGAACCAGCAACAGTAGTAAATGAGGATATGGAATAAAAGACACAATAACATTTTAACTGATAATGTATCTTCAAACTGGCTTTAGGACAGTACTCTTCCAGACAGATATTTTTTAAACTGGAATTTAGAAGACAGATGCTGAAGAGGAAAGATAAAAGTCAGGTTAGCCTTTGATACCTGTATTGACTCTGCAGGCAAATAAACAAAGTTTATTAAAAAAAGTATTTTAAAAATTAAAAAAAGCATATATATATATATATATATATGAGAGTTAATGGAGTTAATGGAATTAACATGACCAAACCACAGGCAGCAAAATTCACAGCTCAGACAGCCTGAAGTCCTTAAAAACTGATTCCTGTCTATTCTCTGCTCTCCAAGGAGAAGAGCAGGATGATGAAAGTCTTGTGCAATGGATATTTGAATCTAGTCCAGGGTGCTTGTTATTTAAGAACAGGGTGAAAATTATTCCTCGGGCTATGAATGGCAGATGATTTTTTGAGTGTATTGACATTTCTAGATAGCTTGACAGTCTTTTTCTTAAAGATTGAACTTCATTATATTGTCAGAAAGAAAAGTAATGCTATGACACACACAGGGAGAAATAGTATTGTCTGGATGCAGGGGTTGACCATGATAGAATGAGCTACTGAAGAATGAACTACTACCAGTGCAAAATGAAACATTAAAATAGCCACACTGAGATCTGATAGTTCACCACTTTAATATTATAAAGCATGGTATAGAGAGGGTTGTTCTACAATAGATTACATATTATTTGTTTTCTTCTGTTGTACAGCTTAAATTATGAGCAAGCAGTAAACATATTTATGTATCTTAACAGGTAATGGGAAAAAAAACAACAACAACTCATTAGCCTCTTTATTATATAAATCCTTCCCAACTAAGACAGAAGATTTACAGCTCAGCTGAGACTTATTTAAGCAAAGCATGTAATGCCAGTTTAGACTTCTTAAGGAATCTTGCCTGGACTACAGTTGCCACTTCAGAAAGGACTGGTTCTCCCTGTAATTTTTCTGCCAGCCCATCCACAAATCTCAAGCATCTGTAGGTTTTTGAATGACCACAGGCATCTATTTTTAGACAGTTAAATCCCACCTCTGATATTTACACACTAACGGAAGGTGGGTACTAAGGATCTGAAGTCATTTTCACTTTTTACTGTAATGGGTTGTCAGCAACAGTGCTGAAGTGCTCTGAAGACTTGCATCAACCTGCCTTATGGAAAAGTTTTTGAGCCAAGTATTTTATTGTATCATGTGTACTCTAGTGCTGAGAGTCATTAACAGTTCTGAATACACACACACACACACACACAAAGTCTCTTTCCTTTGCACCAAACCATACGCTGAGAAAATCCTGCCTACTGCCAACCATCAAGCATGAGGAACTTCTCAAACAGGAGGGTTCTTTGCTGACTCTTTTCCTCTGCCTGCATAGCATCTGGAGGAGACAATAATCCTCATACTGATAGGCAGCTGCCTAGCAATCCCCGTGGTGGCTGTTAGGTAAATTCCAAGGAATGTAGACTACCAGAGCCACGTACTGCTGTCTGAAAGAGGCATTCAAAAGTCCCAGGCCCACCTATGAAGAAACTCTGCCTCCCACAATTCAGCCTGATGCCTTCATGACCTATGGAGGCCCTGGGAGAAAATGTGAAAATGCAGGAGGTCAGTGAAAACACTGAGAATGCAAAGACCCAGAACAATGAGACCTTTCTATAGGTTTCCATGAGAACAAGTAATGTATGAGGTTCAGCTACACAGAACAGCATGTTCTGAATGTGTGCTTCACATGCATTTATTGTAGAATACACTGAAATACAGAACATACAGAAAAAAGGTAACAAAATGAGAGTTTGATTACTTATCAGAGTGTTAATTTACAGTAATTTTTAATGGATGGCATTTATTTTTGATTCTTAAATTTTAATATAATTTTGATGTAGTACTTGGAGTCTCATATTTCAAATATGCGTATGGCTTTCCAGAAGAGGGCAGTCCATTCCCAGGATCAGTTGGCTTCCATTATGTTCTTAATCCAGGAAGAGTAACTATAAACTATCAAAACCAGAAATTTTCTTATGCAGGGCACAACCAAGACCCCAAAAGGTGATTCCATATTGGACAAAACTGTCTTGGACAAGAAAAACTAACAGTCCTCCACTGTCTCCTTAAAGAAGAAAGAATGTAAATATGTTAGTGACAGCATGTTGGTAATCAGTAATGTGCAAGAAGGAGGCACAGAAGTGAAGTTAATATATCACCGCAGCTGCACAAGGGCAAGTAAATAGCATAACCTGAACTTTGGCTAGGGAAGACTTCTTCCTATCTATTACATAACTATCATAAATACGTGTGTTATGGAGAGCTCTAGAGGCAGCAAAGAGCTAAGATTGACCTTTTATTTTATGCTATTTCATTTTTCAATTTATTTAATAGCATTACATTTCAAATTTTTGCTTTATATTTTTATGGAACAATGTGAGGGGCTGTTTCTGCAAACAAAATGCAATGAGCCAGTCTGCTTTTCTTTACTTATGATCATCCCTGTCCTCTCCTTACCTGTCTCTGCCAGGTATGTGACTCACCTAAGGGAGCCTTGAACTCTGCTCTGGAATAAAAGCAGAGAAGCCACATCAACAAGATACAGCAGCTGATGTAATTTACCTTAACAGCACCTGGCACAGACACTCCTGAACTTGTTTAAGATACGATGCTCATGCCTTACATTTCAGGGCTATTGAAATCCAGAGGAGATACTGGCTCCTATCCTGAGACAGTGCAGCAGCATCAGTGTGGTGCTCAGTAGGAGTTAGAGTCCTCCTCTGCAGCAGCTCAGACGATTACATTGGCCTGTCTGCAGCTATTATTGCACAGCATTTTAATCTGCACCGCAGAAAACCAAAGCAACAAAACTCAGTCTGAGAACTTAGGTGGAAATTCTTCACTCAGAGGGTGGTGAGGCACTGGAACAGGTTGCCCAGATAATTTGTGGATGCCCCATCCCTGGAGGTGATCAAGACCAGGCTGGACGGGGCCCTGGGCAATCTGATCTGGTGGGAGGTGTCCCTGCCCATGGCAAGGGGGTTAGAACTGGATGATATTTAAAGTCCCTTCTAACCTAAACCATTCTGTGATTCTATGGATTTACAGAAGTTGATTTCCTTTACTAAGTTTCTAAAGGTGTTCATTTAACCCATTCACACTCATTTTCTCGCACATTTTATTTGCTCACACTCTTACACCTGCATACACACGAGCACCAAGATCTACATGTCCAAGCAGTCTGCCCAGGATCACTGGTGTGCAAAATAGGGGACAAGGGATGTCAGCTATCCTTAGGGATAGGGGATATCCTTAGGGATAGGGGACAAGGGATGTCAGCTGTCCTTATCATGTCTCTGGGATTATTTTTGATTAGTGATGGCTAACTAGTTTTCGGACAGATCTTTTACATAATTTGGGATTCAAGAGCTGTTATAAGACAGCTTTTCTATAGGATGCCTTCCTAATGGGTTAGTAGCAAATAGAATGGCAGAACTGGATGTTCTGCCCTCCTCTTGTTCTCCAGTTAAAGAGTCTCCTGCACAGGTCTTCTGGGCTTGATGGAAGCAGCATATTTCTCAGCTTGATTACTGAAAATGATGTTTGTTATCCTTTCCACCTTTGTTCTGTTGTTTCTTCTGATGTTTACATGCAAATACTTCTGTTCATCCCAATCCTTATAATTTATTTATAAAGCATCGTTACAGCATCATGGACAATTCCAATATCTGGAAGAAATCATGTAGCTCAAGCATTAGGAAAGGACAGGACACTGTGTGTACCTTCCAGGTGTGACAATTAATGATCCCAGCACAGAATTCAAAGTTTTTGACTGTTTCAGGAAAGGCAAGGCAAGGAAAGGCAAGGCAAGGCAAGGAAAGGAAAGAGAAAAGAAAAGGAAAGGCAAGGCAAGGAAAGGCAAGGAAAGGAAAGAGAAAAGAAAAGGAAAGGCAAGGCAAGGAAAGGCAAGGAAAGTAAAGGCAAGGAAAGGCAAGGAAAGGAGAAAGGAAAGGCAAGGAAAGGCAAGAAAAGAAACGGAAGGGAAGGGAAGGGAAGGGAAGGGAAGGGAAGGGAAGGAGAAGGGAAGGAGAAGGGAAGGAGAAGGGAAGGGAAGGGAAGGGAAGGGAAGGGAAGGGAAGGGAAGGGAAGGGAAGGGAAGGGAAGGGAAGGGAAGGGAAGGGAAGGGAAGGGAAGGGAAGGGAAGGGAAGGGAAGGGAAGGGAAGGGAAGGGAAGGGAAGGGAAGGAAGGGAAGGGAAGGGAAGGGAAGGGAAGGGAAGGGAAGGGAAGGGAAGGGAAGGGAAGGGAAGGGAAGGGAAGGGAAGGGAAGGAAAGGAAAGGAAAGGAAAGGAAAGGAAAGGAAAGGAAAGGAAAGGAAAGGAAAGGAAAGGAAAGGAAAGGAAAGGAAAGGAAAGGAAAGGAAAGGAAAGGAAAGGAAAGGAAAGGAAAGGAAAGGAAAGGAAAGGAAAGGAAAGGAAAGGAAAGGAAAGGAAAGGAAAGGAAAGGAAAAAGAGAAGAGAGAAGAGAAGAGAAGAGAAGAGAAGAGAAGAGAAGAGAAGAGAAGAGAAGAGAAGAGAAGAGAAGAGAAGAGAAGAGAAGAGAAGAGAAGAGAAGAGAAGAGAAGAGAAAAGAAAAGAAAAGAAAAGAAAAGAAAAGAAAAGAAAAGAAAAGAAAAGAAAAGAAAAGAAAAGAAAAGAAAAAAAGAAAAGAAAAGAAAAGAAAAGAAAAGAAAAGAAAAGAAGAGAAAAGAAGAGAAAAGAAAAGAAGAGAAAAGAAAAGAAAAGAAAAGAAAAGAAAAGAAAAGAAGAGAAAAGAAAAGAAGAGAAAAGAAAAGAAGAGAAAAGAAAAGAAGAGAAAAGAAAAGAAGAGAAGAGAAGAGAAGAGAAGAGAAGAGAAGAGAAGAGAAGAGAAGAGAAGAGAAGAGAAGAGAAGAGAAAAAAGAGAAAAGAAAAGAAAAGAAAAGAAAAGAAAAAAAGAAAAGAAAAGAAAAGAAAAGAAAAGAAAAGAAAAGAAAAGAAAAGAAAAGAAAAGAAAAGAAAAGAAAAGAAAAGAAAAGAAAAGAAAAGAGAACAATAAAAATCATGAACTACAAAATAGAGTGTTATTAAGAGCTTAGAACTGAGAGGCAATTTTGTCCTCCAACCTGTTCTCCCATTCTTTATTTGTACTTGGTGACTTAATAGGTCAAACTTCACAGGCTTTGAGATGGAATAGTCTTTATAAGTGATTTAGCAAGGGGTAACTGCAAAACATCTGATTTCGGACAGGGGCAAGGATGTTTACATGTATTTTAAAACTTAAGTTATTAAGCTTATGTTATTAAAATTAAGTTTGGAAAAATTCACCCAATTCAGAAGGAAAAGTCCTTTGTGTTGTAAACCAAAGATACTTTTACAGAGGTCCTTTAGTTGCTAGAGAGATCGTTGAAAACTGAGAGAAATATCACTTTGTGTTAATCTACAGCAGTACCAAAATAAGACAAATTCTTATACTGGAGAAACATCTTTGTGCAAGCTCAGTATGAAGTTGGGATCTGTTTGGCCCCAAAGACTGAGGAAGAGACAGGTTCAGATTTTAAATTTCCATTCAGTTCTTTGTACAGTCAGTTTCTAGCTAGAAAGCTTGGATATTGAACAGAACATTGCACAAACTGCAAAGTGTTCAAAGATGAGGCTTTAATTCTCAATATTTTTTTTGCTAATGGAACAGAATCTTCACTTAAATATCATACCACCCTTGCCAGAGCAAATTTCATTTAACACCAATCTCTGCTGTTTTAGTATGCCATAGGAAGACACTAAGAAGATGATGGGGTTTCCCATTTGTAGCCAAACCATGTGCAAAGGGATAAGAAATCTGGGAAATGCTACACTAAAAAACAACAACAACAAACAAACAAACAAACAAACAAAAATGCCTTTGGAAAAGGACAGCCCTGTTGTCTCCTCATCTTTTGTTTCTCCCCAGCCAGTAGAAAGGCATTCTCTTCCACTTCCAACCACTGGATTTTCTTCAGGTAAATGCACAGGTATAAGCTGGTCAATTATTGCACCACTGAAAGAAATATAAAGGTCTATGAGGATATAAACCAATTTCTTTGTCATTAACCCACTTGCATGTTGTGTCTTATAGGAAGATTCATGGGAGAGGAACAAGACAATTGATTGTTTTCACATTCAGCAGTGTCATGAGTGGATTGTATGAAATGGTTTCAAGCAGTAACAGGAGATGAATTAATGACCCAAGCTAAACTCCCATCCCATCAGTGGAAGCTCTCTGTACTTCGTGCCTTGGTAAATCACACTTCACAGTTTCTGAGATGGAATACTCTAAGAATATACCATTATCAGCAGCCAGTTTTCAAGCTTTCTGAGATCAGAATAAAGGAACTAATAAAGAATGGTGGCAGGGAAATGTTACCTGCTCAGCTTCTGGGACAACACTTGCTCCATAGGTTCCCTGGAATATAGTCAAACTCTTGGATTTGCACAGATGGCTCTACAGCCTTTCCCATGCGTAGTCCAACCAAGCCCTGGAGGAAGAAGGCTTCCATGGCCTATAAGATATAATCACACACAAATGGTGGCACACTTAACTATGCAAATCTTGTTGTTATACATGCCCAAAGCTTCGTGTCTGTTAAATGTGAAGATTTTTCTGAAGAAGCATGCTGAACAGATATAAGAGTACTGTTAATGTCACTTCTGATGCAAAAGTTCGTGGCTAAGATATTGCTTCCTACATAGCAATATCCCACAAATTACTCCAAATTAAGTTGGTATCATTTGGATATCAATGATCAGGAAGTAAAAGTATGAGTGACAATGAATAGCTACTTCAGCCAGCACAGCAGCAGCAGAATAGGATTTGCGATCCCACTTCATGCTTCCTCCTGTGGATTTTGTTAGGGCTCTTAAAATGACAAGGTAATGCACACTGACTGCACAAACAAACTAGAAGGGCAGAGAAAAAATGTTGTATTGATTCTCTGAGACAGATAATGCTTCTTTAGTGGGCTCTTGACATTAGTATAAGCAGTTAGGTATTTATCATAGGCAAATACTTTTGCCAGCTGCACATGGACATAATTCAAATCTACAGCTGTCCTTAGACTGCTTTTGTGTTTGGATTGAAAAATGAAGCTACCTTTCACAACTGTAATAAAAGACTGCCAAAACAAAAGCAAAATCTCAGCCTGAGGAGCTGTGTGCTGGACTGGTGGACTGTTGGGTGACTTCATAACTGTGTGTGGTTCAAAGCCCAGGGATCCGTGACTCAGTGTCTGCCTGAGCAACAACACGCAGTGATCTTCAGAGGGCAAAACTGGGATCCATATGGTTAATATCTTCATTAGTGGCAGAAATGATGGCACTGACTGCAATAACATCAACTTTGAGGATTACATTAATGTAGGAGGGTGGCTGACACAGACCCCTAGGTCTGCACCAGGGGTACAAAAAGCCCTTGTGCTGGGAAGCAGCTGGTTGAGGAGGATGTCACAAAATTTGCGCGGGTTGCAAAGAGTGCGGGAAGAATATGAGTGAGCAGTGTGCTCTCGATAGGAATAAGGCACTTTGTGTATTTCAGTGCCTTAAAAAGAACATGGGAAGAAGAACAAGGGAGGTTTTGTCCCTCTTTATCCAGTGCTGATGATGCTGCATTTGAAATCCTATTGTCTGGCTGTGAGTCATCAGTTCAGGAAGGAGTTTGAGATTCTGAGGAGAATCCAGATGAGCCTACCAAGAGGGTCAGAAGCATACAGCACATGGCCTTAGAGGAGAGACTGAGAGAGCTGGGCTTGTTCAGCTTGGCAAAAAGGAGGGTAATAGAAGATCCTATAGCTGCCTACAACTACCTGAAGGGGAGCAGCAAAGACAACAGAGACAAACTCTTCTTGGTAGTGCCAGACAAGATAACAACGGGCAATGGTCACACACTGGCTTTGAGAGTTTGATTTTCAGACCAGGAAAAAAATAATGAGAAGGGTGCTGCAGTGCTGCAGCAAGGTCCCAGGGGAGCTGTGGAATACCCATGCTTGGAGATTTTCAAGCCTTGGTGAAGCAAAGCCACACCTGACCTGACCTGTTTTTAGTGATCTTCCTATCAAGATTTATATGACTCTATGAAATAATAATTACCACATTTGAGGATTTCATGGTATTCCCAAGTTTTCTGGAGGTCTGTTGGGTAGCACCAAGGTCTGTTGGGTAGCACCATCTCCATCAGAATTTCTGCAATAGTCTAACATGGAATGAAATAAAGAAACATAAAGCCTCAACTTCAAGGTATAAATACTTCCTGATTTCCTAATTTATATCTATCACTAATACAAAATCTAACTTTTGAACAGGCTTTTGATATTCTTTTTTGTTCATGACAGATTTGTCTTTCCTATGGACATAATGTTTCATTTATTTTTCTCAAAGCCATTAGAAAGAAACTACAATAAACATAGGAGGAGGGTTGGTTAGCAGAGGCAGGCAGAAGATGAAGGGTTGTAAGAACTCCTGAGATGTAAAACTAGATAGAGAATGGGATTTGTACTGTTCACCAGTTGTTGGCTTAGTCCTAATGCCACTTAGTTCAACAGGAATCAGCTAGCTAAACACTTGAGAATCCTTAGACTCCTCCTCAGTTTTCATAGGAGTGGGCAAGCATCAAAGGGCATTGCTCTGACAAACACAATGTAACTCATATTTTGAAGGGCCAAGGACCATGTAATTTTCATTTGCATGGTTTGCCAACCCATGTCATATCCCACATCAGTGTTTTGAGTAGTAGGCTCCAGGCATTGTGCTTGTCTCCTCTGCTAGCTGTGAAAAGTGTAAGAAGATTTCTGGAATTCTGTTTTTAATTATTTTGTGGGCTTTTGTGGATAAACCTAGTCAGTGGATTCGGATAAAGAATTTCATACTATGCTGTTGAAAGTCAGGTCCTTTGGGAGAAAAGTGTAGCAGTTGTTTATTAGGAAATAAAAGGTTAGAACTATTTATGAAACCGAGTTTCATTTCACTTCACTATGTCAGATGGAAATTGGACCAAGATCTTTCTGAAATTAATGTTAGTGCACTGGCTGTCTTACTGTCTACCCATATTACAGTCAAATCCACATTTTCCAGTTCCTTTAGAGTCTGAGACAAGAGCCAAAGATAAGTTCATTTGATAGGCAGGAAGATGCATCATCCAAAGGGCAAGAATGATCATAGAATAGTCTGTGTTCCCTTCTGCTTGTCAATAGTCCAACGTGTTGTCCAAATGGACAGTCAGAAATAATTATGCACATAAATACATGTGCATAACATACAATAAGTGTGAGAACCTTTTTTTTTCTGGCAACAATCAAAGGGAATGTTTTGTTAGCAGCATTGCCCTTTTTCAGAGAAGTCTACCTTCTTTTTTCTGTTTATTTTCCACCTTCACTGGGAGTTTTGCTCCTGTGAACTTGTGGAAGGCCAAGAATATCTGTTTCTGAATTTGCTTCCATTTTAATAAGCTGTGGTTGTGCCTTGTGACATCTTCCTTGCCCTAATGCACTCCCCAATCCTAAATCATCTGCCACTCTTGCCAGGCTTTTAGTGCCAGCTGATATGCTGCCAGGGTCACATCTTCTCTTGCTGACTCAGTTGTACACACAAAATACTGTTTTCACTTAACAGTGAACTTTCAGCTTCTACATCTATGACCCACCTCAGAAGCTGATCTCTGTCTATGTCCAGAGGTGGAGGTGCTGCTAACTCCCTGAGTAAATACATGCAGTCTTTTCATTGTCCCAAACTCATCCCAAAGCTGGAATGCTCTTATAGTGATCCTACTCCTTTCTGTCTGACTGGCAGTGATTTTTGTACCAGGATGTCCTTTGTCTGTTGAAGAAGGGACAAAGACTATGTCTATACTAGAAAATTAATTATGGCCAAAGCTTGTGCTTGCGCCCTATGTTGTGATCATGCAAGCTGTTCAGCTGTTAAACACATTCTCTGACTTTGGCCCATGCTGATTAGCATTGTCTCAGACAGTGCCAAAACATAATTTTGGGCTGACACAGACTAGGGACTTTCCCAGCAAGCCGTGCAGATGAGGCCTGGTTGCTCTGTAGGCAAGATATAGTTTTTGGTCTGGTCTTGTTTAATGTACTGGCACTGGCAAAGCCCCAAGGAGACTGCCAGTGCTTTCAGATCTGCTCTCTGAAAATATCCCTTTGTCATCACACTTCTCTTCAGAGATCAGTTAGCTTCAATGATGATGCCCAGTCCCTGTGAGGAACATACTTAGTAACTGGAGATATGTGCTGAGGTGAACTTCATGGTTAATCTGTCTTGACAGAGTTCTCAGACAGATATGGTAGAGGCTTAAAAACTGGTAATCTTGGACTATGCCATGGATAAATAAAGTTATCAGCAGGTAAGGTAAATCTTATTGTAGTCTTGTCTCATTATATGGGAGAAGATGCCAGCTTTTTATATCTTTATCATCTGCAAGTTATTCAAGAAACTCCTGCCAGTCTCACTATTACTAAAGAATCCTCTTTACCAGTGAGATCAAAAATCATGTTTCTGGCCCTATAGTCACCTGCTTATGGATTTTTGGGCAATTCTTCCTGCAGTATTTGTCATAGAAAGAGTGCAACACTATCAATATTCAGTTGAAAAAGTACATGAAAGCCTTCAAAATCATAAAATCAACATAAAATTATGAGATTTAAAATCAATATTAGGATGCATATCTGTCCTGTGTGTATGTACACACTGTACATACATGCACATCAATTACATTATTGTTAGCTCTCAGAAATGTAGAAGACAGGATTTGTCTCTTCTACCGACTGGTTCCTGGTACAGAGCTTCCCGTTTCTTCACTGTCATTGGCATTCTCATTTGCTCTCTGCCAACCCAGCACTAAGTTCTCTGTGCTCCTTCAGCCTCCTAATTTTTTTCACTGTCTCTCCTTCTCAGGGCAGGGTGGTCCAAGGACAAATAAAAAGCAGGGGAAGGACTGAAGAGCAGGCTGAGCTGCTTTCATGTGAAAGAAGGGACAAGTGAGAGAATAACGTGAATCAGTTTTCAAAGTTGATAGACTTTCTGTTCTTTCCTCTTTCCATCCCCTTTCTCCCTAGTAAGAATGACACTTGCTGTTCCTTCTGCTCTTCCCTTGTCTAAGATATCTTCAAAATTCTCAGGAGGAAGAAAGAAAGCAATGACTGGATGTCTGCTTTTGTTTAGGAAACAGTAACATAGGAGGACATCCTCCCAGACTACACTGAAATTTGATGAAGAGCCAAGCGTCTCACATCACAAGGAGAATGGTCAGCAAGCTGCAAAATTGTGTGGTTGTAGAGGAAATGATTCACACCACAACACAAGACAAGCAGTAAATAGAGTATGAAACACCAGAGCAAGTGAAGACACAGCCTGGAATGAGGCACGTTAAAGTGAGTTGGAAGAAGAGAAAAGATTGCTGGGGAACTAGAATGGGATTTTTGTGTCTCTGTGTCCTAGTGCAGTGAACTACGGTTGCTGAATTGGAGAAGTATGTGGTATTGAGCATCATAGTAAAAAGGTAGCTAAACAAGCCTGAAATAGGTTTTCACTCTCTATCTTTGTCGCTGCTGTAGGGCAGTTCTTCCAACCTGTTCCTCCTAGCAGGGGTGACAGGGGCTCTGGCTGGAGAGCAGGCTTTGTGGTCCCCAGGTGGCCAGGAAGCCTTGTCATTTGACAGGTTCTCTCTAAAACTGATGCCCATCATTTTTGGCAGAGCCAGAGAGAAGACTACACTGCTGGGCTGAAAGAGAGTGTGACAGGGCTCCTGGACCCACCTCATTACAAGAACACTGACCACTTATACCAGGAAAATTTAATGAGATTAGATGCTTAGTTCGTTCCAAGAACATGGGGTTAATTTCTCAGGCAATCGGTGTCCCTGGACATGTCTGAGTGGAGGGAGGCAACACCAGATGAAGATACTGCATTAACAGCTGCTTACATTTTTATCCAGGCCGGATCTTGGATGAGTGTCTGGAGTGAGCTATCTGGCAGTGAGGCTCTTCAGAACGCCAATCTTGACAAGTTCTGCCACTTCTAATTTTTGTGACGGCGTCACGATAATCTTTACTATTTCCAGTAATACATTATGTAAAGGGAGGGGAAAAATTAATTATATTTTTGCTGTGAATCATTGGGATAAATTCAAAGATAAATGGAAATAAACAGATGGAAGAATTTTCTTCCCTCCTGCTCACATAAAGAAGATTTTTTGATGGCTGACGCTCTGAGAAAAATTGCACTGAAGCATTTGTCTGTTAAAAATACCAGTTCAAAGAATATGTTGATTTGTAGACACTGCTATCAACTATCATATATACTACAAAAATATTGAGAAGCTTCCATCATACTCTGATATAATAGAACTAGTGACCCATTTCAGAGTTAAAATGTTACCACAGATACTGTTTCAGGTTCTTGGCCATCCCTAGCAGATACCAATATGTTGTTTACAATCTCTTCATTTCTAGCTTTTCATTTGCAAGCTTTTTGCTTCAGCCAGAAGAATTAGACAACATTTTTAAAAACAAAGTTAAGCTTAAGTGGTTCTCAGTATTGTCAGAGGCAAGGGTCTGGATGTGTGTGCATTTGCAAGTATGTTAAAAAATTGCTCCTTGCAAGGCATTGCAAAGTACTCAGTACTTTGCAGCACCATGTATTTAATGTTTTCCTACTTTTTTTTTTTTTTTTCAAAACACAACTGGCCATCACAATGCTTTACCACATGTAAACCACAGTTTCAGTCAGCCAGGTTTTTAATTAGAGAAATAAGCACAATAAAAGGCATATAACATCTTTAGCAGAGATACTAATAATTTGATATAGGTAAAAGTAAAATTTTAGCTGCACTTGGACAAAGAACTGAAGCTATAAAATACTTCATACAGGAATAGCCCAGATGAGGTCAGGAGTTTAAAAGTAGGCTCCTGAAGTGCAGCTGCTGGTACTGTGCCTGTCCCATGCAGCCCCTGCCCTCTGCACACCCATGCACACTTGCCCCAAGTTGGTTACTTGTTTAGTTTGTATCTGTTATATCACTGTCTGCTTCTACTGGTTCATGAGGTCATTGAGGTGAAACAAGGCATCCTTCATTGCCACACTTGTGTGGGTTACAGTACTCCCATCTCACAACAGGCACATCAGTGTAACACCATGGGGCTATATTATTTTCTGTGTTTCAGTAATAATTCTTTCTTACATCCCCAGAAATAAGTATAATGCACCTTGGCTCATGTACGGAGCCCTGCAAAAATGTGTGGGAACATTTCACAGAACAGATGACATGTAAAGTACAGAATGGTACAAATTTGTTGTTTTACTCTATATCACAGAACTCAGATCTTTACCAAGTACAAACAAAGAAAAAGTTATTTATATGACATAAATAGCATGATATATTTTGTCCATGAAACTGTCCATTTCATTCTTGATAAACCTAACTATGCATGTGGATTCTTAACCACTGGCTGTACAAATATTCTGACTAGCTGAGTAATGCCGGATGATGTAGTTTTCCTCTTTATCGACATTCATTAGAATATATATGCAAATATGCAATTTCAGAACATATCCCTTTTTTTTTTTTTTTAAAAAATTCACATTTGACCTCAACCATATCTTTCATGAACGGTAGCTCACCATAAAATTAAAAAGATCTTTTTTTCATTGTCAGAAATTGACAAACCAATTCATCAGTCCCTTCTAATTTTTAGGCCTAAGGACTCATAAATGCATATGCATATGAGTTTGAGTAGGGATTCCTATCCAGGAATAGTTCTGATGGATACAGAGAGCATTTCCTGCCATAAGTGTTTGTACAGGGGAAGTTGGATGGAACAGTGAGGGGAATGATCATCCTCTCCCCAAAAATTTAAAGAACTCAATTAATTTTTCCACCTTGAATCAGAACAGTGACAAAATATCCAACAGTTTAACAGACAGAAACCTTTTACTATAGAAAAGAAAGTTAAAACAAACAAGCAAACAAAAAACAAAAAACAAAAACAGTTCATTATAGAATTGTGATTTGAGACCGAACAGAAGATAGGAGATGAGCTGTTGCCAGGTTTGAACAGATATTTAAGTGGGAAGCAGTGATGATACACTGAAAGGATTTGCAGAAAAAATGAGAGATGAGAGGACTGAAGAGGGAAGGAGTCACATTAGTTATATTGGTCTTATCATTTCAATTGCAGTTTAAAACTAAGGGTGAACCATTGTGATTGCTTTGCCATATAAAACACATTCCTGGCCACTAGTAAATATTTAAGCTGTTTAATTCTTCCATGTGTTATTCTCTGAAGCACTTTAAGGGCTATTAGAGCTCTCAAATATTTATAGACAGTTTTGGAAAGCAGACAGCTATTTTGCCATATGCCCAAATGACCGTTCTTGAGTACGTTCTTTAAGAATAATGACAGCTCTTAATTTTTTAAGGATAATATAAAGGGACCCTCTTAATTTATATTCAAGTTTTGTGGGGGGGGGGGAAAAAAAAGAAAGACTAATGGGTGATTTTTAAAGTTTGGACTTTTTTTTTTTTTAATTTTTTTTAAGCACATTCCCTTCTACGTTCAAGTGCTGTAAGGCAACTATGTGGAAAGGGAGAACAACTGGCTAACATAACACAAAAATGCAAAATACATAAGTATTTGGGAAATCTCATGTTGTTCCATAGTGATGATAAGGCATCAGAGATCTCCGCATTTGTCATGTCTTTTCTATGGCAGTAAAAGGAGATGTTCCATGGTAATCCAAGCATCTCAGTCACACTTGAAGACTACATTGGCATATGCACATCTGTAACGGACAACAGAAATGAGTCGTTTAATTTTATTTACGTTTAAATTAAAACATTTAAAAAATAATAAAAAATACACCTTCAGGAAACAGGTAAAGTTGAGCTAGAAAATTCAGACAGATTAGTAAGCAATTGCAGGAATGTTTGAGAATAAAGACCAGAAGGCATTTGTAAGGGTGTCTGGAAAGATTTCATGCACCAGATGGTATTTGGTAGGAGCACTTGCATTTAAATTTCACTTCTGCACACTACATATGTTTTTATTAGTGAAGCAAACTTTCACATACAGATCTAAAATTTAATCAAATGCAATTTTTTATGAGTTAGATTTAGGAGATTAATGTTCAAGACTAAAAAAAATATAATTGAAAAAATAATTGTTTTTCTTTTTCTTTTTTTTTTCTTTTTCTTCTTTCATCCTCATTTTCACTTCCCCCCCAGCAAATGCAATAAGACATGTGGTGCCAAGTATTTTGGTTTTTACCAGAGATCTTTAGTTGTTTTTTTTTTTCTGATATGTTCTTGCTTTTACTTACATTATAAATGGAAAACTAGAACTAATTTGTCAATAAGCAGACTTAAATCCTTCTCTGTTGGTCCTCCTATTATCAAAAGGCCCTACTTTCTACCCATGACTGAAAAAGTTTTGCAGTATGACCAAAACATCAATGAACAATGAATGCCACTGAGCAGAGCTTTAGTAGAAATTTTTGCAACTCAAATGACCACATTTCATTGCATTTTCTGCTTTTCTAGTACAGGTGTATCCCAGCCTTCTTACCAGGAGTATTTGATGCAGTCTGTGGATACTGAGGAATGCTGCAGTACTGCCATCGTGTCAAGTTGTTGATGGTATAGCACCAGGTCCTCTTACCATTGGGGTTCCTGCAACAAATTGTGTCTAAGTCCCTGCAATAGAGACATGGGCTGAAAATATGTTACTGTGTAAAGGTGTGAAGTGTTTTCCTGAGCAGTTTAATGATTTTATTTTTTTAATGGAGAGACACTGCTACAGATAAAGCATCATGCCATGTTGATGTTCAGTCATGCTAGAGACACATTACTTCAATAAACACCAGTTTTGGAAGTGGTCAACAAACCCAGTAATATACATTCTTTTGCTATCCATTATATTATGAGCTTTTCATGCTTCGAGTTGTCTCCTTCATGCTTTTAGACCAGGGGTAGTGCAGCAAAATACACCTGCTATAAGGCGTGTGTACTGGCAGCTGACCAGTCCTCTAAGGCTGACTCATATTCAAAATGCTGGCCAACCTCAGGTGGCTTTTGCACTGGACCAGTTATGAGGAGACATACTCTGATTTGAAGAGTGCATGAGCTCTCAGCAGTCAGCAAGAAAAGCCACAGAGCTTTCCTGTCCCACGAGTTAAAGAGAAATTTCTCCTTCTCTACCATCTCTTATGTCTCATTATTATCTTAGTATTGTCTGAAGGAAGTAGACAGTACTGCAAGAAGAGGGAAAGGGCGATATGGAAGACAGAGAAACACCAGTTCATCAAAGAAGGCTGGAACAGCAATCGGTGTATGTTCTGTTCTTGTACCAAAATAGGACACTAGCCAAGATGGACATTAGGTGGTGTGCCACATATCGTGTGGCATTCTTCTGCTGATATCTCGTTTTCGAAACAAAACTTTACTTCCAGGTTCATATGTCAAAAAATCATGAATGGATTTTCACAGAAATATTTTTCACTGTCCTATATGATTTATCAAAATATAATGTTGATATTAAAAACAGGTTTTCTTATCTTCTCTTCTGTATGTTCTCTCCTAATCTGCAACTCCCATGTAGTCACTAGTGGTGTCCAGTGCATTCCTTAGAAAATTTTAAGAAGCTGCATCAAATATTAAAACAGAATATTCAGGCACAACACATCTAAGTTAGCTGTAAGTAAAACTTTTTTTCAACTTCACATTGTTCTGCACATTCTTCTGCAGTATTTGCCTTATAAAATTGTTGATGTACATTTCTCCAAGCTCCCTTTTTTTATATAATTTTTTTTTGCACTGAAAGAGACAAAAAAGAGAGAATATGTAAAAAAGAACATGCCAGTTTCTGACAGCATTTGACTTTATATCCTACTTCCTATGTTGCATTATTGTTTAAATGTTATTTCTTTAATTTATATTAATGGTGACAAGCTGAACAAAGCTCAGTCTCCTGGGGACAGTATAGGTTAGTGTTGCTGGTACAGAGGTAGCAGGGAACACAACAGGCAGCAGAGCAAAAGCAGAACCTTCAGCAGTACATCAAATTGTTTCTGAAGATAAATGTTAGAGCATAGCTGAGGGGTTTTCCCAATGAATATCCCGACAGTGGACCTTATTCCATTTTAGATCTCACTTGTGATTTCCTCGCATGTCAGATCCATGTCTTTTAAATGCCTTGCTCATAGAGGAGTCACAAACATAAATATATGGAAAATTTTGAATTAGTCAAATGTGATAACAAGGAGGACATTGGAAGTTCTTATACAACAAGGCAGAATATTTCATTTCTCTACCACCTGCTTGCAGAATTATAAAGCAATGAGTTTATGAGCCTTCTGTGATTCTTTCCATCTCGAATCTCAAATTCCTTATGGTCATCAAAACAGTCCCAGTTCAGTTGCTCTTTAATTTTTGCTCATACAGAAATGTGTATCCTAGCTGGTTCAAGCTGAACAGAAGATAATTTGGGCAGCATACCTGCTCAAGTGGCAGTGACACTTAAACTGATTCTCTAAACATCAGCAAGAAAGGAAAATGTGGCTTAAGCCGTCTGACAAGGATTTCAAAACAAAAATTGTAAATGGATTTCAAAACTTATGTAATATGCATCATCCTGGTTTGAAGCCCATTCTATTACAAGCCCAGGAATAGTGTTGGAAAACTGAACAGGACAGTCATAGAAATAAACTAGTCTAATTGTCTTATAGATATTTCTTTTAGAAATGAACTTGGATTTATGCAAAAATATATGAGAGGAAGCTTCTCTGAGGCACTGTATCGCATTACCTGGAAGTAATAAGGATGATCAGACAAACCAACGTTTTTAATAACCCAATGTACACAAGGTACATTCCTGCTATATTTTTATCATGTTTCTATACATTTATGTCACATGGTATTTCTGAATTACTATGAAATTGTACAAAATATATTGACGTTTGTTACTTTATATTAAAAATGTAGCTACAGATGTAAAATTGACATATCTAATGTCTAAATGAAAACACTATCACTTTTTGATGTTACACAAACTCCGATCATGTACCATGTTCACTGAAATGTTTACTCCAAGTGCCCAAAGCTTTTACAGATATCCTAAAAAGTAGCATAAGTTTTTTAAAAAATCAACATATTGTTTCGCTTTTTTAAAAAAATCCACTTGTATTTCTTTGAAACATAAATCCTCCAGCACTTAGGCAACTGAAATATTATACTTTAATCTATAAAGCCTATTTTGCTCCTAATTTTAAAAGCAATAAGAAAGTAACTATAAAGCTATCCAAGTATAGGAGTTTCCTTATTACTGTCCCAGCCAGCAACAATTTTCACATCAGCTCAATTGTAACCTGATTTCTCAAGCTTGGTGTACTCTGTGTTCAGCTTTCACAAAAACAGTGTCTTAGTGACATGGAACTAAAAAACCAAAAAATAGCTACAGGTAAGAATACACATTATATTGTACTATCTTATATTTAAATACAATGTACAGTATATAAATCTTACACCATCTAGACATAACCGCTTCAAAGTTGATTTGGGGATTCCTGAAATCCGGAGGAATGGTTGTCTTAAGCAAGACTGTGTAAATGCTGTAGTTGGAACAGATGTGTTTCACATGAAACCCAATTCAGGAATTTACATGTCTCTGAAACTCTGGGATATCTGATACTCAGCTGCAGCTTGACTTGTGTGCCATAAGCCCATCCCTAAATCAAACAGAATCTTGCAGAAACTTGTTAGCAGCACAGCAACCATTTGCAGACCTGTACCAGCTCCTACAAAAGATGTTTCTCAATGATGAGATGAGAGCTACAGATTCTTATGATTTTGTACAGATCCTTAGTGTGGAATAAATTTACTAACATTTGTGGTTTGAATGTATGTCACCATTTTTAGACGATACTCAGGCACCTTAATAAACAACCTTCATTTGTGGCAATCCTGAGCTACTGTGAGTCTGATGTTCTTACAGCACCTGTGGCAGCTGATCAGCAAATCTGAAAATTACAACCTAACTTCATAAAGTTGATTTTGAAAATACTTGGTTTTAATCTTGTTAATTTGAATGTAAGGCAAAGAAATCTTACCAGAGCATAGAAATATGAGAGAAAGAAAGACGGCTTTGGTAATCCCCATTTTGGCCCAGCTGGCAGGGGCTGGAAGCTGTGTGTCTCAGTGCAAAATATTTTATTGATTCCCACTGGAGTTATGCATCAACATACAAATGTGATAAAGAAAGTTAATCATTTTCTCATTTTCAATCTCCATTTTTAAGCTCCAAACATTACCTGGAAGGTAGGACCTTACAAAAAATATTTACTTGTTTGTAGTGGGCACGGGGAAAGGTGAAAGCACTCTCTTCTTACTAAACATGCTGTTATTCTGAAATTTCTATGCTTCATTTGATCTAATTAAAGATGTAGATAACATTACTGAAAATCATGGCCATTATCTCTGTGTAGAATCCCGGACTCTGTGTGTTCAACCCCCGCTGTCTATGCTATAAAAGGGTTACGCACAGGATAAGGAATGAAGGACTGAAAAGGAGCTTCAGTTTACTTCCCTGCAATTGGAGTTGTACCTTACCATCACACATGCAAAATTGTCAAAGTCCGTTGTAAAACTGTGTATATTGAAAGCTTATCTATCTCCTACACACTGTTCCACCAGGAAGGTTGTTCTTAACCCTAACAACTCTGGCAAACCCATGAACCAAAGCAAGAACCAACATACTGGGAAGGAGATGGATGAGCTGTCATTTGCAAGACTGAAATCTCACAGGATTTAGAGTGAATTCTCTCTAGCTGGCATTTCTCTAATGTCTAACAGCAGTTTGTTTTGCACTGGAAACTATTTGAAAGCACCTGGCAAGGCCTAGAAGTGCACAGTCTCCCTAAAGCAGACTCTGCCTGGAGTCACAGCAGCTTGTTAGAACCAGAATTTCTCTTGTGGAAGATCTTAGCTCCACAGACAGAAAAGAAAGACTTCAGTCCAGGAAGGTAGCTGGCACCTGAAAGGCATTTATCACAGTTATAGTCATCACAGATGGGAAAAACAGCTAAGCAGAGGGAGAAAAAGCAGTACTTAAGGTTTCAGGTGACCTTTTGCTTGACAGTGTATAATTATGCAACTGTGCTTTATGCACTACCATTTTCAAGAAAGAAGGACTGAAAGCACTCCAAAATGTACAAGGGTCTTGGCATTTGACCTCAGAGGTCACATTTCTTTGCCAACCAGACTCTTTATCACTTAGAGCATCTGTAGCCCCACTGTACGATGGAATAATTAACACTGACCGTGTTCAGGTACACCTGAGGACAGGAAGAGCCCTCCACATTATCTTTACAAACTGGAGGATTAGTCAAGAAAAAAGGGAAATGCAAGACCTTTTGTTTCATCCAAGCAAAATAGTTATGAAAATATGGAGTGGAAAATAGCTAGATGTATAGCAGTTCTTCAAAAAGAGAGACCGAGTATTCCTGTTGTTCACAAGATGGAGAGGACTTAATATCAAAACCATCCAGTTTTGACATAGTACTTCCAGTTTGATGGTGGCCAACAAGCATGGTCAATTATCTTGAAATATTACCTGTGAGGCAGGCTTGCAAGATATAGATTTCTTGTAGTGAAGGGAAACCTTGCAGTTTTGTGGTAGTAGGTAGACTCAATAGAAATCTTCAGCTGCATAAGAGTCTCTGTACTCATCATGGATAAGATTAAATCTGAGTTTGAAAGAGTCAGAATAGACATGAAGAGCAACCTGCCATGTCATAACAAGAAAGCTCTGGAATGATCATCTGAAAAAATGTCTTACGGGCAGGTTAGACAAACCTCTGGTAGGGCTGATGTAGAAAAAGTTGCTCTGTTGCAGGAGAGAAAGGTAGAACAGATAATCCTATTTTTCTCTGAAACTTTCTTTTATCATGGACCTCAGCTCTTTGTACTCCCAAAAGGGTGAAGTTCTGTCATGTGGCGCTTGGAACAAGAGTGGGACAAATCACTAGATCCAATACAGATGTCTCTGTGTCTTGGACCACTTTTCCATGTCTGGTTTTCCTGTTCCAGTTTGAAGTTTAAACTCCAAATTTTGAACCTTTGAAGAAAGTTCAAATCTTACAGAACAGGTTTCAAGAAGCTAAGTTGTATATTTTCAAGTTCTCTCATAATACAAATATCTTTTTTTACAAGCTGATTTTGCCATTTTGATGTTTTACCTCCTCTTCACTTAGAATATACCAAGTATTCTCAAATATTTCAGGTATTCAGGCATTTATGGCATTACTGGATGACAGAAAAATTAAATTAGCAGAAATAAATAAGGTATGCCTCTGGATTTGAGCTTTGTAAGGGACAGCCAAAATGAGATTATATTTTTTTTACTGTAATCACCAAGTTCAAATAGTGAAGCCTTGGTTTTCATCAGGGGATAAACAATGCAAAATGAAGAGGAGGATGCTGGCTTGCTGTCTGTAGCATTCTGGGTGGAACAGAATGCAGAGAATTTGAAAGCTTTTAAAGGGTGGGGACGGGAAATTTATTTCCTGTAAATGTAAACTACAGAACAACTTTTGAGTTAAAATAATAAACTAGCATGTATGCAGATAACTTATCAAAAGCATAGGAAACGGATCCAGTGGTAAGTATTCTAATTGTATTATTGAACTGATAGAGAACAGGATGGAATTTAGAATTAAAAAGGGCTATTTAACAAGATGTAGAAATGTAGGGTGGCTGAAAGTACCTGAAGGCTTTCAACAGCCTAAATTTTGAGTTTTGCCTCAGAAAGATGTAGATACTTTTGGCTGAGTAGGAGCTGTTGTCTGCAGTAGGAAGAAGAATCCTTCAATATATGGATTCTCTGAAACTCAGAACCTCTTCCCCAGAGCACACAGTCAGGTCAAACAGCAGCATGATTTGTGGGGAATATAAAGGAATACCTTATCTTATCCTGTTCCTACTAGAAAAGAAATGCAGAACAGAATTCAACTTACCTAAGTTAAGATAAAGTTAAGATATTGGGTAAATATTGATTTTTAACTAGTCTGTGACTAGTTATTCACCCTTCAGATTCTCTTTCCAACCAACTGAGAGATAGGTATTTGGAAACATTTTGTCTGACTAAACATATATGACTGCTTCGGGATGAACTGCATCATAGGAATTCTTATTTCTCTCACTGACTACAACATGAATTTAGTGTGATGAACTTAGCAGGAGACATCTATACTGGAGATCTCTGCATTTGATCAGATAAATCCACCTACAGTGTACATAGTCCCATGGAAAGAGAGCTTTCTTCACTTCCATCTGTTCTCAAGAATGCGCTGAGCAAGTGCTCCTTCCATGTCGACATGCTTCCCACTAATAGGATGGGAAAAAGAGTGAACCTCTGGGCAATTTACACAATTTTCCATGCATGTGACATTTGAGAAAATTTACCCATTTTTGCATATTAGTAATATGTTCATACAATCAAAACAGGTTCTATTTCGACTCCTACTTTTTTAAGTTTATCACTGATCACTTTATTCTTTACATTATTTAGTTTTTATTGTCATTTTGTTAACTGGCTAGAATTTCTTTCCTTTGCACAAATGCAAATAAAAATGCTAAATGGACAAATAACTAAATGACTATATTTAATTCAATATGTACATAGAATCATTGAATCATCTCTAGGTTTGAAAAGACCTTCAAGATCACCAAGTCCAACCATCAGCTTGACCTATTGATTCCCATCACAAATGACATCACCAAAATGCCACTCTAATCAATGGGAGTTGTCACAGACATCAGTGAAGCTAAAATATCATCCACAGCAATATGGTACAGACAGCTGAGCAGATTTCAAATTGTACCTACGTCAAGAAAAGAAACTGAATAATACTTGGTGCATTTGCAATGCTATCTCAGTATTCTCAATTCATAGCAATGTAACTTCTTTTTATACTTCTAAGAAATCATTATTATGTGTCAGTTAACAAAAAGACTCTATTTTCACAAGAAAATATCTGCTACTAGAAGTATGGCATCCAAGTCTAAACTAATGCACCCTTGTAAAACTTGAATTTGTTCCTTAAGTCTCTTGGCTGTTATCATCCATCACTTCTCTTCTGTTCTCTTAGAACAGGGTACACTGCTGCTATTGAGAATATATATCCTGATATTAAAACAGCTACTGCATTACTTATATTCCTTTTCTGTGGTATAAAAACAGTTTATCTGTTTCAAGATGTTTTGAGTCAGACCTGAATCCATAAATAAGAAAAATATCTTAATTGCCCTTTTTATCTATTCTGTTTCTGTATGTACAGGGCACACGCTGTATTCAGAAATTACATACATCTGTCTGAAATTCTCACAATACCTTTCAATAACCAAGTCTGAGGAGAAAAAGAAAATACCCAAAGTACATTTGTTTCCAGTGGAAGCACACACAAACACAGATTCACATCTTTTCTGCAACAGGCAGCAAGTGAAGGGTATAAGGAAGAAGACTTTCTTCTTTCAAGAAATCAGGAGATCTCTTAATTTAAGGCTGCACAGGTATGACATTTACACAAATACTGATAAATTCCACTGAAATGCTTTTATTTCAGCATTCCCCCCCCCCTTTTTTTTCTTATTTTTACCTCTGTCACTTTGTCATTGTGCTCAGTCTGTTTGTTGTTTATCACTGAGGACTGTGAGACTGGAGACCACAGCTCAAGAATGTATAACTAATGAAAATCTCTTCCTTCTCCACAAATTGTTTTCATTTCCTGAGGGGAAAAAGCAAAAATAGGAATAAAACACATGTACCTTCCATGTACCTTCTAATTGGTCCACCTACAAAATATTATACTGTGGTTGCAATTAACTGAGCATTATACAACACATGTGGGAGCCAGTTTTTAGTCCTTAGGCAGCAAGAAGTCATATAGTATAAGTATGGACATGTGATCTGAAATCATACTTCAATTTGGGCAAAAGATATTACAGAAACCATTTTTGGCACTGAATCTCTTTTGGTCTTCAGACCAGCCAGAAGGATGGTATCAAAGTAGGCTTTGCATTTAAAAGCATGGCAACCACATTTTTTCTGGTCCAATCCAGCCTTGAATTTTAATACATTTCTGTAAAATTTTTCATAAAAAATGTGCTACTCTGTGGATGTCTGAAAGAGTGCTGCTTGTGACATTTTATCTGAAGAAAGGTACAACAGCACAAGATCCAGAATGATAACAATACTAGTAACCACATTGTTGTACATATAGAGAAAGTATCTGGTTATTAACTGAGCTAATTCACAACTCTTTCACTATTTCCTCACCCATTCCATTGAGCTAAATTTATATGGAAACTTGATTCCAGTCTCTTCTCTTTTTCCGCTGCTTCTTTCTCCCTTGTTGAAATGATTAAAGGGCCCAGAAAGGAAAAGGAGAAGCGATTCAAGACTGAAATGTCAGTGCTGATGGAAAGGGAGGACAGATGTGCAATGGAGAATTTAAACATGATACCCAGAGAGAGCCTTTCACCTGTTTTCATTTGCAAAGTCACAGAAATGCTGCAGAGAATTGTAGCCATCATTTCCAGAGCTGGATCACTCCCGTAACACTAATGGTGCCTTGCTAACTTGAACCAGCCTGCGACAATAAATGGAATAAAATGACAGAAAAGTGTGACCAAAGGTAAGAAAATTCAAGGACTTACTATTCCTTGCAGCTTGGGAGCCATACGACCAAATCACAGGCACGTGCTTTCTCCCCCTAGTAAAGATTATTGAATTAAATATTGAAATGAAAAATGCTCAGAATAGCTCTGCAAACATGAAATAAAAAGTGGAAGAATGAGTAATTAGGAAAGAAATGATACAGATATTGGCAACAAAGGGGCAATGAGAGACAAAACTATGAAAATGCTATGAAAAGCTATGAAAATAACAGACCAAAAATAAAGCTTTATTGCCAATTTGAACTAGAAGACCTCAGTACTGAGGCCAAGTACCCATTAACTACACAAGGTGCATTAGAATTTTATTTAATGTGCAAACACAAAGTCTAATTCTATAAAGATGCCAATAACAGTAGCAAATTGAAAATGTGAAGCTTATGACGAGTCACATAGTAGGGAAAGATAAAGATTCAGAACAATTTATTGATAGAAAATCATAGAATGGGTTAAAAGGGACCTTAAATATCATCAAAATTCCAAAATATTATTTTGCCTTGTTTTACTGACTTCAAACACATAAGAATAAGCTTTTTGTTAGGTGTTGCCAAACTCATTAGCCTGACAGAGCTGCTGCAGCCCAGCGTTCCCAGATCCAGCCAGTGGCAATGGGCAGCATGTTCAGCATATTTTCCCATCACACGCACAACTAAATGCACATTTGCACACTTGCGCGCAGCTGGCCACACGCCTGTGGGAGGCCCTTGTCCTCCCGGAAGACGCCTCTCAGCCTCTCTTATCTCTCCAGGAACTGGGCCAGATTTATGGCTGCTTTGATAACTAGCTCCCAAGCCTCTTACCCTACTTACTGGCTAGTCCGGCTTGATATGTGATCGCAGGCTGACATACACACCCACACACAAGGCACACGTGCTGCTGCCTCCAGTTGCTAGCACCCCAGGCTGATGGGACACTACAGCCCCCGGTCTGACTCCAGCTGCTGTGGCACCCACTGACCACCCACCTGTTGACACACTATCAGACCCTTTCCTCCCCTGTTTCATCTGTTTTCCCACACTTGTTCCTCCACAGATGACCTTAAAGCCTCCCATTCTCTGCCACCGGTTCCTCCCCTAAACACCCCAAAATAATTGTACTGTCCCAAGATGTTCTCCCCCTGCATCCCATCATGAGTCCCACACCCCTAGGCAGTAGCCCCTCTCAATATGAAAACACTCTGAGGAGAGCCCACCACTCAGCTCATCTTGACAGGTTTCCCACCTGGCTCATCAGGCCCATAGCTCTCAGGGACAGACCTGGGAGGAGCAGGGGTAGGACCACCCTTCTATTACTGAGTTACTTGGGATTTCTCTGCCTGACATTGTGCTTCTGTGCTTTATTGTATTTGGGGGGCGAGATTTTACCACACGACCCAACACTTTCAAGCATTGCTAAGAAGAGCAGTTAAGAAACTAACCAGAGTATTTTGGCTATAGTCAGCTTCTGCACACCACTCACAGGCCTTATCCAAAGACTAAACACCTGTAGACAGTGGCAATGAACTACCTCCACCAGCCTCCACTGATTTTCTGCTAAGTCTTTTGTCATTTGGTGTGTATGTCTTAGAAGTGAGTTAAAGGACCTTGGAGGAAAACAAGTGTAGAGAATGAATAAAAGGAAATGACAGTATTTTTAGACAAGAAAATGGAAAATAAGACAGACAGCTCCATTTTAAATTAGTTTTATTAGGGTAGGAAAGATCATTTCAATACCCAACTCTTCAGACATTCTGGAGCTGACTTGTTATACGCAGCCAGCAGTAAGTCATGGTCTCATGAAATGTGAGTACCTGCACATCTCTGTTCCACTGTGGACATGTACACACACTATTCCCTTTGCTACTCTGCATTTTTTCCTCTTATATCTGATGTTTCACAGCTCTCTGCTGAGAAAAATAATGTAATGATAGTGAAAAGGGAGTAGCGTAACAGTCATGGGGCGTGATGTAATAACAGTAGGCACAGTATTGCTCACAGTATCACAGTGTTTGGTTGTTTTCCAAAGTGACTGAGCTTGGTGACCTTTAAATTTGTTCCTGCTACTTCTGCAGCATTTTTCTTACCCACTGACACTCCACCCAAGCTGGTATACATTCAGCACAGCACAATTCTGGAAGAGGCCACTATATTTGCAGTAAGTAGAGAAGATTTCTTTAAACTTCTGTGTTTTGCTTTCTTTGGGTTTCAATCTTGCCTGTTTTTTAATTTGTTTGTTTTGTTTTGTTTCTTTGTATGTTTTGTGTTGTTTTTATTATTATGATAGCTCTTTTGTTTTGTTGTTTTGTTATACAAGATGCCACCTTTACAAGAATCATCCCTTATTAATCATTGCTATCATCATGATTAGTATTGAATGAGTTCTCCCACCAGAGACTGGGATCCAGGGCTCAGTGCCACACAGCCGAGTAAGCCAGGAGAAAACACCTTAGAGGTGAAATGGAGGTACAAGCAGTAAAAAAAGCTTGACCAAAGTTAGGGAACAAATGAGTTGCAAGGCCAGAAACCCTGGTCAGTTCTGCTCATTGCCTCTGGCTCTGTCCATTTCTCTCAGATAGCATCTCTGGTATCCTGTTGTCACCTCCCTTTCCACCTTGGGTGGGAGAGAGCTGGGGAGAGGATGAGGGGAGCTGCCGCCCTCTGCAGGTCCCCTGGCCTGGGTGCCCATGCAAGGTGTCCACCATGGGCTGCTGGGTGGCATCCTGGATCCTGCAACATATTCAAAATGTATTTTGCTTTTATAAAACTACTTTGATTAAATATTAAAATATTCATTTTACAAGGACATAGAAAGTTCTAATAATCTGGAATATAAAGTGACAGACAGGATAGATTAATGTTCATCGTACAAGCAGCTTTGGTGGTGTAAGATACTGCAGCCTATGCTTGACCACTTGTTGACTTGAGCTGTCTACTCTGAGCGATCGCATTGCATTCAGTCAGGTGACCTCTTAGTAAGGCTCAGTTAGCTACATAGGAGTCTTCAGCAGAAAAATGCTACACTGTAAGGGACAGCTAGAAAATGGTAATGTTTTAAGACATTGCAGCTGTTTCCAAATAAATTTGTCTATGACTAGACTTAGATCACAGCCCTAAGACCTTATTATTCCCCCATTGGCAGGGTGGTTTGCTTTGTTGCTTGTATCATTTCACAGAACAAAGCAGCTGAACAGTAAAAGCACTGGAGTGGTGAAGGCACAGCAGACAGCAGGGATGATAACCTTTTAATCCAGCTCATCATTACAGTTCACCTGACTTACCTTTACAAAGCAGATTGAAATGACACAGGCAGCAGAAGACACTGAGTGATGTGCCCTGCTGTGGTAACAGGGGTGACTAAAGCTGCAGTCCATGGCCGCGGTACCTGGCTGAGTGACTCAGAGGCTGATAGGGATGAAGCCATCCACTGACACCTTGAGGTGTGACTTCCTTCCCACACCTCTGCTGCATGTGTTCATTCCCTCGTACACTCGTGCTCATTCCCACACCTCTTGTCACAAACCAGCCATATCATGACTGATCTGAGCACTCCTTGCATCTTTGAACATAAAATCTGAGGGTTTGGCTCAGGCCACATGTATGGTTTAACCACAAAGATCTGATGCTGGAGGTGGTCTCTAGCAGACAGAGGGTGGCTTGTGCCAAAGGGCAAAGGAGGTGAAGTCTCCCCAGTGCCAAAGACAGCCCCACAGATCCCATGAATGCTGAGTAATACCCTACACTGGCTGCTCTGCTCAGCTGGTCACCCATAATAACTCTGGTCAGGAGAGAAATACTGTCAGAGGCTAGCTCTCTCTGTGAAGGAGTCACAGGTCACCCCCAAGTAACCTGTGAGTCACCCCAGTGCAGTTTGCCTCTGGCTACAGAGACCCTGGCTACAGACCAGTGTGGGAAGGAGCAATCTCCTTTCTTTAGATACCTGCTGCTGGTGGCCCCTGAGTGCCTGTGCCAGCATGTCTCATGAAGGCCAGGCCCAGCCACACAGGAGGCACCATTCTTGTTGGGGTGCCTTCCACTCAGGGAACCCCATCTGCTGCCTGTAGAGGAGTCAAGCAGTAAATCACCATGTAAGGAGCAAACATACAGCAAGCCTGGCTTTTATTTGGCTTGAAGTAGGGTCTGAAGAAGTTTCTTGGCCTTGTCATGCAATGGGTTTAGACAGCGGTGGAAGAAAGTGCAACTTTTCTGGGCATGAGCACAGAGCTGCAGGTCTCAGAGCCTGCCAGCCTGTCCTTGCCAACCAGTTCAGGGGAAGTTCAGAGGAATAAGTGAGCCCGTAAGCCTTCTGTTCACCTATCGGCAAGAAAAGCCTTTCTCCAGCGCGTGCTGCTTGCGCAGATTGTGCCTCAGAACATCCCTCCCAAGGGCCGAGCAGAAAAGAGCAGAGGGGCAGGGAATGAAGAGGTTGAACAGGGTCCATAAAGGCACTGATGTAAACACTTCCCTAATACCAAGAACTGCACTTTCAGCCAATCTGAAAGTGACTCTCTGAGTCATATGGTCTCAGTGCAGGAAAAAAAAAAAAAAAAAAAAAAGAAAGCCAAGTCATATAATTTTTATGAGGGCCTCCTCCTGCCATTCCAACAGCAATTTCATTTCACATGTAGAAGAGTTACCTAGGACACAAGAAGGGCATTACGAGCAAAGGAAATTATTTAACAGAAATAAAATTATCTTGTGTGCATACTGTAAAAAAGTAAGAGGTTCAGCCTCCCTACAAAATGCAAACTTTCTTTTATTATAATTGCCCATCTATCCAGAAGATGTCCTTTTAGTTTCATGTCCTTTTAAATCCCTTCCTTTTCTTTCCAGAACAAGCTGCCATTCAGCACCGTAGGAAAGAATCCAAGCTAAGAGGCGTCTTTGTAGAGAAAATACCGTGAACACAGTTTCTCTCAATGGAGAAATTGAGTGCTCAGGGCACTTGGCTAGCTGTCATCCTTGTCCCTACAGATGCACAAATGTAATACTAGCAAGGACCTTTTACATATTTTTTTCCATGCTTACGTTCACTGTGACTTTTCCTGCTGGGTACGGGGTTGGAAGTTGGATTGGCAAACAGACTGTGTGTTATTATAATCACATTTTTAAAATCCTCTGGAAGAGTATGTGGGTTTTGCATTTCACTCTAAAGCATTTCATTAGGCAACTGAATAGCATAATAGCAGTTACAATTAATGAACTATTTTTGTCTGTTTTATAAAGTGGCAGAGCTACAGAAAATGCTAATATTAAAAAAAAAAAAAAAGCCTAGTATTTTGGGAAAAAGATAGATAGATAGATAGATAGATAGATAGATAGATAGGGAGATAGGGAGATAGATAGATATATAGAACTGGAGCATTACATCTGCTTCTACAAAACTGGACCTGTCTTGTATCTCTCCTTTACGTGATATCATTTAGCTGTCTGTCATATACTTGGTGGCCATTTTGGAGAACCCTGATAGCCTTGGTTCTGAGAAATTAGCCCCTTTCTCAGCTGATCTTGACCTCTGGAGAAGATAATTTGAACATGATCAGATAAGGTCAGTATTATTATTATAATAATAACATTATTATTTCTGCAAAAGTCTGAAAGAGCTCAACCGAAAACATTATTACTATTATTTTTATTGGTAGTCTTGAAAGGATTGTTCCTCGGGATGATGGTGTGAATGTTGGCTGAAGGGCACCACTGCAGGACTAGAATTTGCAGAAGGGCTGGATAACACTTTTGTTTTTTGTGGGACTTAGGCCTGTTTGCTTTTCAGTATCTTGTTGCTGTGACAGCTTGCTGTCCCTGTGGGAAGGTAGAAGGTGGGAAGAAAGTGCTGCTACTCAGGCGACAGAAGGAACTGATATAGAACAAGGGCTGGGGCAGACCATACTGTATTCTCACTTGCATAGTTCACCCTGCATGTTTTTTTATATCTTACACAGAATTGGCATTTCTGATGCTAACTGGAAAAATCACTTGGCAATTTGTCCTAATCTTCTCTCACTGATACACCAACGGTATAATATGGAGTAATCTGAAGGTTAAATCTGTATAATGCAGAACAAAGATGGCTGGACAGCTGATTCCTAAAGGACACTAAAGGAAATAAAAATCAGGGTTACTTCAAAGTCCTTCTTATACATATTTAATGAAAAGTGAAGCTAAGCTCTAATAAATAATGTGCAAGAATCTGCCTTACAGTAGCTATCAAAACATCATTATATAATTAGCCACACTTGGCAAAGTGTACAGTCATCCAAAACACCTTTGCATAGTTTTAAAGCTGTCAATCTTTAGATTCATTACCAGAGTTGCATATGCCAGGATATTTTATACATATGCCTCATTAAAATATATGTAACATCTTCATAAAAGTATGTACAGATAAGAAAATTATAGATAACAGTAAATAGCTCAAATAACAGAACACGAGACTTTGCACCAAAGAGACAGGACAATTTTTTTTTTGTACTGATCAACACAAATCGATACAATGACAGACAAACCTGTGCTCCATCCTGCTCTCTTAGGACAGCATATAGGGAACAGCTGGTGCCCTAAGGAGGTACAGCTGTGGCTGACTGGCACATAGACAAGCCACATTAGGGTAAGAAAAGTCTGGCTACTTCTCTGAGTAAGGGTTGGCCAGGTTCTGATTCTGGACGTTAGGTAAAGTGCCCACATCAGGAATTTGGATTGGAGGAATTTTAAGAAGTTTGTATAACATTGAGGCTGACAACAAAGAACACATAGGACACTCTTTTAGCATAATACTCTTAATTTGCATCTAAAATGCATATGTAGGTAAGAAAACGCATGTGGTAGGGAAGTAAACTTATCTGCATAACTCCAGATGTAAGCTTTTACATCCTGTATTCTGGAATGAGGAAATGTCTCAGATAGAGGCCTGAACAAACAGATTTTCAATACTTCATGTACTCCCTGTCATGGCTTTGGACACAACATTGAGACTACAATAAATTGTTATTTATTTAACATTTAAAATACAGCAAGTGAAAAATGTTCTGTCGCGTTATTCACTGTTATCTTAAAAAAAATATGGAAAGTGATGGTCCCTTTTCCAAAGAACCAACCATCTAAAAGTTAGGACATATGGGAGTGGATACGATCAATGAATAACTCAGACTGGGGCAGACAAGAGTAGGAAATGCAAGTAATTCATTACGGCTTGTCTGTGTTCAATCAGGAACACTTTGCACGGTTTTCCAAATATGTAGGTTATGAGATCACAGGGTTTTTTTTTCACTTAAGAAAGGAAATAAATGTTTTGCCTGGAGAACATGCCCTTTTGGAAGTTCAACCAACTTGTATTCTGCTGCTTTATGCGTCAGAGTTAAAGGAAGAGTGGTAGAAGTGAAGGAGTTCTTCAGCGCAGCCCTTGTCAGTCCTCTGACTGCAGAGTGGCAGTAGCAGAGAACTTCAGATTCAGGAGGCAATGTTGCATATTGATCTTTGTGAACATGCTCTGCTAACTGCCAAGGTTTGGGTTTCTTTTTTTAACAGCTTAGCACGGCTTTTAGCAAGCATAAATATAGCTGTACAAATAGTGAGAAGCTATTTTTGAACATTTTGGTCACTGCTAAATACAGAATTGCTAACCCAAGCATTCAGAAGTCATGATTCAGGTCCCCAGAATGAGGAGGCTGGCCTAAGTATGTAGATCCATTTTTATTTGCTGTCTGTTTGTTTTGCTTATTGAAACTTTAGAATATCTCTGGATCATGTCTTAAAGCTCCTTACTTCAAAACTGAAGACAGAAATTTAATCTGAGTTTATATTTGCCTCTAATTCACACAGCTTTTGGAGTCAGGACTGAAAGAATTCTTCCTAATGCTCTGAGACAAATGGAAATCTTGGAAACAGTGTAAAATAAAATTCTTGCATTGTGTTCTCACCTACTCTTAGCTCGTTAAGAATAGCCAAGAGACTTTCTTTGCTTATCCGTCAAAGTGTACGTCATACGTAGATGAAATTTATTTAACCAAAAATGGGAATGTCACCCTGGACCAGACAGACCAGGACAGGACTGAGGCACCATTCATCTCCCACCTTCTCTTGTTTTCAGAGCTTGACATAAAGAGAGCACAGTGCCTCCCTGTACAGGGGTGACATTAGTCAACCCAGTGCAGAACAGCAGCAATCTTCTGAGGGAGGCACTTGCTCATGCAGCATAAATATATCATGAATGTCACACAGAGCATAAATATCATGGCACAAATGTCAACTACTCCAAGGAATACTTGCAACAGGCATTAGCTTAAACTGTTTTGATGAATGTTTTGTAGAAGTAATTCCAATTTGTGACGCATTTGGGAGGTTTTTTTTTGTTGTTGTTGTTGTTTTGCAATTTGAAAAGCTGTTAAGAGGCAGCTTGTAAACAGGACAAGGATCTAACTTTGTGCAGTGAAATGAAAATAGCACATTGCTTGCCCATTTGTAACCTTAAGCCCAATATGATTTTGTACATCCTCAGCTCCTGTTCTCCAGAAAATTTTAAACTTGGCCAATGTTGTTAGCAACTGAGATTTCCTGCAAGAATGGTTTATTGTCCTCATTCCCTTGAAAAGATCCATTTTTAAGCAATCACTGTCATAAGGGCTGGTGACTGTTTCATTTCTAAGAGCACTTGAAAATATATTTTTGTGGATGAAACACACTTTATTCACTATTATATTTTTCCTGGAAATACCTCAAAAACAAATTCCATACACAGAGAATATATTGGCCTTTTCAATAGTAAGGATTAGCAAGCTTGCCTTCTATAAAATACTTTTAGCATCTTTTTTTACTGCAAGACTCACAACTGGTCTTTGCTGGAAATTAACAAGCTTGTTCTAACACCACAATATTTGATTATTGGCTCAGCAGTCGTTTACCAAAGACCTGTTCTATCTTCTGCTTGCTCTTGTGAATTCCACATTTTGCCTTATACAGGTACTCTTTTGCCTAAATAAACCACCTAACTGTATTTCTGTTGAAATGCTGTAATCATGCCAGGTTATTTTTGTCTGCAGCTCTCAAAGAAGATTGTGTATCTCTTTTACCCCCACACTTAAAAGTGGCAGAGGCTGCTTGATACCTGTGAGGGAACAAGTAGTCTGACAGGGAAGGGCATGGGCAGGGCTTGCATCACCCTGACCCGTTCCTGCTTGTTGAGCCAGCTAGGCAGCCCAAGTCAGAGGTTACACCTTCCCTAAACAGGTGTAACTTGAATACTCCTCCAACTGTACTAGAGAGCTGGGGGGAAAGAACCACAGCCACCGAGCAATTTCTTCTGGGCTCTTCTTCCTGTGGCTGAGTGTTGAAGTTCAACCAAAAGGCAAAGCACCTCCCTGGTCACGTTGTCCATTCCTCTACCTTTGCAGATATCATGCAGCATGGTCATGACTCACATCACAATAACCTGAAAGTCTAGTCAGTATGGGCCACGCATTCTGCTGCTGCATGTGGAGGTAAGGAGATGGAGCACTCAAGCAAGGAAGGGACAAGCAGAAGCTGTGCTGTGCAATTCTCTCTTCTCCATGGCAGGTCAGGACTCTGCAGTCTGGGAGCAAAGAGGCCTGCAGCAAAAATGAGCTGGCCTAGGACATGTCTGGCCATCTACAGTGACCTCACCCTCCTGCAAAGCCACAGGGATTTCTTGCCAGGTCACTGCTGAATTTGCAGGTCTTTGATTTTGCAAATGTTTTCTTTAAGGCTTAGCCCTACCAAATGCAAATTAAATGCATACCTATATGCCCTTCCAAAGATGTTCAGAGATATAGTAGATATTGCAAATCCCTCTGTACCTTTGCTTTTCACACGGAAAACGCAAAACAGGCCAGCTTGGTTCAATGAACTTGAACTAAACTGAAAAATGTTAATATTAATTAACTTTCTTGCTCGAATGAGGCTGCAGGTTTGGAAAGATTTCTTTCCCTATCCAGCACTTTAAGGAAATATGAACCTTGAATATTAGGGTTGGCGGTGGTGTTAAGGAGAACATGAGGGCTTTAGTTTATAGGCAAGGAGTCCAGGTACTGCTTTTATTATATACCTGGCAGCTGGACAAGCATTCAACAACAAAATTGGGCAGCACATTCAATTGAGGGTTCCCTCTTATTGGCAACAAATAAATAAATAAATGTGCAGCTTTCTGGCACTGAAACTGAATCATTTTTTTTCCTACTTGTATGCACAATAAATGCAAATTTCACAGTAAGCTAATGATGGGTGTCTATAATGTATGCCAGTAGCAGCTCAATGATTTAGCTGTTCTGGTGGAAAATGCACACCTTGTCACACTTTCATGCTGCAATGGGAAGAGATTCAATTACGCACATAAGCACTGCTGGAGCTGTGTTTATTGATCTGCCAGTTTATATCCAATATAAATACACCAAGAAACCCTTTTTCAGCGTGGCAGATCATACAGAAATGAAGAGCACTCTGAGTGAGAATGCTATGGAACAAAGTGCCATGTAATCCGAGTATGTGGAAGCAGAAAAATCAAACAATATACATAGGTGAGAGGCACGGTTCACATACACATTATAATAAATGACAAATTAATTCACAATTAGTTATTTTTAAGGCAGACAAAAAAGCTGCCAAATTCAGTTCAGTCAACCATGGTTAAATGAATCTCTACAAGGCTCGGTTTAGAAAAGGAGCACCTACAGCAACCTCTTTTTTCTACTGTTCTACCCTTTCTATCTCTGCTGTATCTAACTGCAATTACTAACAGGACTTATAATTTAATATCACATCTAGATAGGCTCTGCTGTGGCTGTAATCGTATTTATCTAAGGATATTTCTTTGTTTTTCCCCATCCATATTATACAACACTAGTGTTACATTTCTAAATTAAAATAATAATTAAAAAAAAAAAAAAGCAAAGGATGAAGTGCGTTAAAAAGTGCCAGGTGGAAAACCTAGCAGACCTGCTTTGTAACATCACGTAGATAAGCTGGCTGATTCTTTATGTGGTTCTCAATACAGACACTGTACATTTTTAAAGAGTATCTTTCATATTTTTTTCTCTGTGCAAAAAGCCACATTTCCATAAATCAGCTTTTAGAACCCTGACCACCAATATGAGTGCAACTGTTTCATGCTGAATCCTCATATTTATGCACGAATATAAGGCTCTGTGTATGTCAAACTAGTAATCAGATTAACTTCTGGCTTGCATTAAAAATTGCAAGTAGTATTCCATGCAGAAAAGTTGTCAGTGCACTTTAGTTACTGAGTTGTGGACCAAAGTGCCAATGTTAAATAGAAAAGACATTCGATGTCATATTTAAAAGGCTGGTTGCTTGTTACTGCTTTCTCAGACAGAAATCTTCAAAATTAAAATAAAGATCATTTGACCTTACAGTTTAGAGGAAACGGGACTGTCATGATAACCCTACAAGCTGTGACTGTGACACCTCCAACTCGCAGCTTTCCAGGAGACTCATACTCATTGCATTGCATCAGAGAGTAATTTTGATAGCTCTGCCCTTACCCAAATGATTAGACAGGCAAAATTTCCCTTTCTGAGCTAGTGACTCCAGGAGAGGGATCCATTCACAGATAAATCCTCTTATTCAACACTCGGTTTGGCAGGCTGTTGTGGATACAACGTGGAGATTTGGAATAACTATAGTAAGTGTAGCATGAAAAGTAACTGAAAAATATTGATAATATAAATAGATTTTAAGTACTTTCCACACTAAACATGCTCTCAGATGTCTTCAAATACAGACAGTGCAATAATTAAAACACATCAGAAAGCTCAGTTGAGGTGCACTGCCATGAAAGGGGAATAGCACACAGCCAATTTGTTTCTTGGTTTGGGAAAACTCACACAGGGAATAGAAATGTTGAAATCAGAGAAGTTTAAGACTTTCAGAATATGACTTTGTACAAATGAGTATGGGTGTCATATCCATTTATTGCCAAGCCGTCGAGCTGACAACGTCCAAATAATGACAGGCTTGAATTATTTGACTTGCAAAATACAATGGTTTATAATTTATAGAATTTGAATATTGGGACTTTGTATCAACTGAATTATGAAAGCAAAATACATGGTTAATTATTGTTAATAATGATGTTAATTATTGCTTAAGAGTTTCTAAAAAAAAAAAACCATTAAAAAATGACACTTTAGAAAGGAGGAGAAAAAGGATTTTCTCAAAAAGCTGTCCTTATATCCTTATATAAGCAGTCTTTGTGCACCTTCTGACATGAAGTTACAATTTAATAAGAAAAAGAAGTGGTTATTTAACAGCAGTGAATGATGATATATTTTAAAATAATTTATTCTTATCTGCAGTTGTTATCTTTTTAAAATCCATACTTGAAAAAACAACAACAACAAAACAAACACACAATTTGTGACAAAATCGCAAATAATATCAAAAGGTTTCTGGTACTATGTGCTTTTAAATAGTTGTATTTCCTAGCAATCTTTCTGGATTAGAGTTTGCTTGTAATTGAAAAGTTTATGAGATCAGTGATGGAATCACAGAACGGCTGAGGCAGAAAGGTACCTCTCAAGATCTTCTTATCCCAGCCCCCAGCTTAAAGCAGGGCCGGCTGGAGCAGGTTGCTCAGGGCCACAACTAGTTGGGTTTTGAATATTTCCAAGGATGGAAACTCACAACTTCTCTGAGCAACCTGTGCTGTTGCTCAACCACCCTCATTGTAAGAAGCTCTCACATTGGTCTCACATTTGAACAGAATTTCCTGTTTCAGTTTGTGCGCATTGCCTCTTGTCTTTTACTGGACACCACTAAGAAGAGTGTTGTCTTCTTTACTCCTGGCTATCAAGTATTTATACATATTGGTAAGGTTCTTCCTGAGCCTTCTCTTCTCCAGGCTGAACCTCACAGGTCTCTCAGCCTCTCCTCAGACGTCAGATGCTCCACACCCTTAATCATCTCTGCGAGCCTTTGATGAACCCACTCCAGTACGTCCATGGCTCTTTTGTGGTGGTTTCATCTACGTAAAGTTAACATTTTAATGCAAAAATGTTAACTGAAGTGTTATTCTTGAAATTTTGAATACAGAGAAGAAAGATTAATAGTCCTATTAGTACACTAACCTTAATTGTTCCTTTGGAAATACAGTATGCATTAGTCACCTTCCATAGCTTACAGAATGCTTATCTTCTCATTCTGTGAATGGTCATCTATGCATAAAGATGATCGTGAGTGACAGCTTCAGCCAGATCAGCTATAGCTCAAAGGCCCATCTAAAGTGTTGGTGTCCATCTGAAGAGCTAGTGAGAAGATAAATAACTCTGTGATCTCATGCAGGCACGTTGCAGTTTTGCAACACATGATAAAGTTTTGTAACTGACCCACACTGAATGCTTCCGACAGGTGAACAAGCAAGTTCATCAGCTGTCCTTCTCCAGTACTACCAAAAGAATTATGTGTGCTGATCCAATTCAAAACTGTTTGCTGAATCTTCAGAAAAACTTTTTTTTTTTTTTTTCTAGCTCCATATACTGTAACATCCATGCATCATTAGGAAGCTGAGGGTCTTTTAACTGAATTCGGGATGTTTTCTGTTAGTGTTTTAATATCTAGGCCAAGTAGCAGGGCTAATTGACTAGTGTCTCTCCTGGGAGTAAGGGGGAAGAAAATTTATCTCCCAGACTTCAGAATACTGATATACACCAGAAACAGGGTTCAAAATATGCCACAGCATTCAGCCTGTAAGAGAGGATGAATTGGGCAATGACACGTCCTCAGCTTCATTTCAAGGTCATCCCATTCTCCACCAACTCCATTTCATTCTCATTTTCATTCTATTTTCCTTGGTTAGAAACAAGAACTAACACATTTTTGTCACCTTTGTTTCTATTTCTGGTTATCGCTACAGCTGAGAGCAATGTCTGTGGAACTGAATGGCTTCAGACTGCAATTTGGAGTTAAAACAGCTACGCTTAGAAAACAAAGCCCATTTTATACTCACTGTCACAGTGAAATCTACCAAAGGTGCTGATACTACCTTTAAAGAAACAAACAAACAAAAAAACAGCCAACCAACCAACCAAAAACATTTTCAAAAGCATTCATAGTACTAAGAAAAACAGAATAAGGTTACAAGTAATGTTTGGGTTATATAATATTTACATAATATTTCAACATGAATCAGTGGCAACCCTTAATTTTATTTAATTTTTATTATTATTTTTTTATCTCAAACGAAACACAGCCATGGTGTCAGTGATGCCATTGTTATATACAGATGACACTAACAGTATATCCATGAAGGTAATAGGAACTCTATGTTTGTTAACTTCATGTTTGTTAACTATCCTAATGTTTGTTAACTAACACTGATGTCTCCGATTATGCTACTGAAATTTCCTTTCACAGATACTCTAGAAATAATTATTTCCCTGATAGTCTGCTCTTTCCTTAGCATTACTATGTCACTAGTAGTTAGTATTTATTTTACACTGGCTTTAGACTGAGGCAAGTTTTTCACCGAAACTGTTTCAACGTCACTTCACATGCTTTTTTCCATATTTTTCTGTGTAGGAAGAATTATTTTTTTTTTCCCCTTAGAAATGAACGGACATGAATGGGATTCCACACTGTTAAATGCATTTTGTCCAAATTTTGACAAAAGCCTTTCTTGGATGGGACTGAATCTGGGAAGTATTGGTTCCTTGCGAGGATTTTTGGAAAATTATGAGCCTAGGAAAAATAGCAAAATGATGCACCCTCTCATAATTATAACCAGAACACTTTCACTAAGGCTGTTGCTATGGTTATAAAAAATAGTTACATTAAAATAAAACCTAACAATAATTTTCAAATGTTGCCAGAATTCATAGAATCATAGAATCATAGAATATGCCGAGTTGGAAGGGACCCATAAGGATCATCAAGTCCAACTCCTGGCACCGCACAGGTCTACCCAAAAGTTCAGACCATGTGACTAAGTGCACAGTGCAATTGGACTTCTTAAATTCAGACAGGCTTGGTGCAGTGACTACTTCACTGGGGAGCCTGTTCCAGCGTGCGACCACCCTCTCGGTGAAGAACCTCTTCCTGATGTCTAGCCTAAAATTGCTTTTCCTTTTTCAAAAACATCATGGTTACATCGGTAAATTTGTCACGCTAGTCAGCGTAGTGGAAGTAGATTGTATTGCATTTATCTGTAACATATTTTCCAGTCAACGTATTTTCCAGTCAGAAGTAATGCCACTTTCAGGGAAAGAAGGTCACCCCCTGAAAACATAGAAAACTGGAGATCTTGGGGTTGTCTCATCTCAGTGAAAGATACTATGTAGGCCAGCCAAATGCTGTGTGATACCTGCAGATCTGTAGTGCTCTGTTGTTGTTTGGAGAAGGGTGTGTGAACTCCATTATACAAAGTGGATGGGGAAAAGGGACTCTTTAAAATCATATAGGATATGGGGTTTGTTTGGTTGAAAGTCTATGGGGAGGGAAGAGAAAAGAAAAATGGGTGAAAGAGCTGTTACACTTTGATGACCAGCTTTTCACAGCTCTTCCAGAGCTTCTAGTGCTGTCCATTATGGTTTTCTGTTAATTTTGTCTAGGAATGTTTCAGAAGTAGCCATTCATAACTAACACCCACGACTCCTTCGGAACTGGCTCACAGAGGAGCTAAATGCATGGAGGCTATACCTTCTGTAGCTGCTCCGCAGAGAATGTCAGAGACCTCAGCTTCCTAACACAAGGGTCATAAACTGGATTCCTCAGCTGGCTGTAGCTGGAGAGATTACTGCTGCCAGGAAAGCAGATTAGCTCACATCATTCAACAGTTATGTCAAGTGCTATGCGCTGTTTCCTAGCAAGCATGGGTCTTAAAATAATCATCAGTACATGTGAAGAAGAGGAGATGCAAAACAATTATATAAAAATAATGATAGGGACCAATAAGACTCAAATGGGAATAACAACTCTGAATGCACTGACATAACATAAAATGGCAGGTGATGATCTCTTTAGTGTTTTACACTGTAGGAATTACAGTACAGTGGTATGTGCAAGTATTTACAAGGATGAAAAAAGTTATGTTCATAATAAGGTAATAGCTTTTTTAACTAATGAATTGGTTAGAGATGTGGGAGTAAGATAAGACCTGAAACAGCAGAATTTGAGACAGTTGTGGGAATTGTGGGAGTTGTGGAATGAGTTACTAACTTGTTATCCTTTAGTTAGGGGTGCTTTGTGACAAGTTAAATACAGTAGTTCCTATCGCTTGCTGTTCAGCAGGACTGAACCATCAACGGGATTAAATCATGAAAGATTAATTCACCTTGTGAAGCTGTAGGTGCTAAATTATTCCAGATGATTCAGAGCAGAAGCAGGAAATAAATCCTATAAACATTTATGTATATATGAGTAACTGCTCTCTCAGGGTTGTTCCATTGATTTCAATATGCCTATTATACAAATGAATTGATACGTATGTAAGTGTTTGCAGGGTTTAACATTAAATGAAGATTAAAATCTTCTCATGGCTGCTTATAACTTCCTACAGCTGATGCAACAACCAGGAACTACTGAGGTAAAGGCACATACCAGCTACACTGCTTTTCTATGACTACTCTCACTTTATACTGTTTTAAGCTGTTGGAAGAAGAGAGATGGACAGGAGCTGTAGAAAAAATCCCTAGGCAGGGAAGCTCTATATAGATCTCACAGCTGTTTTGCAGCTGCTGTAAGGCAGATATAGAAAGAATTTCAGATGCACAACCAGATATTTTAAAAGACAGTCTGGAACTTATTTTATTTTTTTTTTCTGCTTTCTGGGTTGACTAATATAAATAGCGTTGCATTAAAACTTTTAATATAAGCAAGTGTTCAAACTTGAAAGATCCATGAAAACACGGGGTGTTACATGCAATGATGCACTAAATTACACTGTCAGGCACACACAGAAAACAGCTGGATATGCTCTGGGTCTACAACACATGGCTCCAGAGGATAGGCCCCAATTCTTTGGTGGAGCTCCTTTGTATATGATATTACTATATTGAACATAAACACAGAGAAAGCACTGCCATGATCTTGGTCACGTATGTAAACATCCCATGGCTGGTCACTGCATATGTCTATGATACAGCTGGGGAAAGAATTACAGTGTGATTTAGCAGGAGCCAAGAAAGCTTTATACAAACTTACTCTGGTGTTGGTAGTGAAGTTCAACTTATTTTGCCAGGTCCAAAGTTTGTTCTTGGGGAGATATGAGCTACTGTAGTCAGACTGTTGCAATATATGTGCCTACTCAAAAAAATTGAGTCTCTTTATATCTGAACACAGTCATGCCCATGCCGTGTCTCTAAGTACCTTTGAATATCTGTCAGTGATTTTAGCTGTGCCCAGCTTGGCAGACACTAAGCAGAAAGGCGAGCTTTACACTCTAAAATCATATTGCTTTAAGCACAACTGAGGGTCACCCTTCACTCATGTGGGTCATGCCATTTTAATAATGGCAGTAGCAGTGCTACACACAGTTGCTTTTTAGGACAGGAAGTACAAAAAATATACTGAGTTGAAGTGATAAGACAGTAATTCTGGGAATGTTTCTGACCTCATGCTACTGTTACTTACAAATTCTCCTTTAATAGTGATGAGTCAGACATCAAGCCCTGTGTGATCTTACATGCAGCATGTGAGATGACAGTGTTTAGACAGAAATACTCTACCTCTGTCAAGCTAGCTGGCTCCTATTATAGCATGGCTATTAAACCATGCTGCTGAACAAGCTTTGGCAGCTATCATGCGAGCTTCTGAAGTGAATGAATCACTGTGGTAACAGATGATTGAACAGAGCTATATAGTGTGATTCCTTAATTTCTTTCAGACGTTCACACTTCAAAGCAGTTGCAGCAAAGCTCAAGTTATAGGACACTGAAAACAGTCCTGTTTTGTTCTTTCAAAAAACAACAACAAAAACAAACAAACAAACAAACAAAAACCTTCCTGATCTTCTATGAAAGCAGCAAAACTGCAGATGGAAGAATCGACATATTTCCAGGTAGAAATACATCTTGGTATTTTATTTTGACGCTGGAGTAGCTAGCTGCAACATCTGCATATGAAAGAAATGCTGTCAGATGGTCTTCTAGATATTAAATGCAGGTATGGTTCATGTTTTACTCTTCATGGGTCTGCAGAAGAGCATTTCTAATCTATGAACAAGAAAAAAAATGAAAATTCTGTCTTCAGCACATTTAACTAGAGCTGGGCTAATTGTGTTTAACAGGCTGCTTTCCAGTGTCTGCTGCTGAAAGTGCGACTATGTTTAATTAACGTTGCTTTTACTTTTGAACAGCTCTCAGTGGAAATGAAATAAATAATTTATTGGAAGGAAAACCTAAATCTACAAAACTGTTCTTGTCCAGGGTTTTATTTTTGCATGTAGTTCACAGTGAAGAACCATCTGACTACTATGCTTCATCAACTCTGTTTAAAAACAAAAAACAACAACAAAAAAACTTATACTTTATTCTGCATAACATTAATAAAATGAAAGTTTGGCCTTGTGATGGTTACTGGGAGAAACAAATTTTTAAAGATATTCTTATAACATATTTAGTTACCTACATTGACCTAATCTTTCTTTTCCTTATTACTTTTTGTATATAGAAAAAAGCTGTAGAACTCAGAAATTACAAAAGCACACTTGCGTGTACAGTCCTGTCTGATATTTGTGGTGATATAAGGAGAAAGTAATAACAAAATCTATGGTGAAAGGAATAGACAGAAATATAAAGGACAGTTGCAGTACAATTTTAAAAAGCTATTTGAAAGACTGATTTTTGTTACTAGGATGCTACTGCCATCTCTTACATTTTTATTGCAAGTTCTAGGACTGTTGGTGTAAAAAAAGGTGTAATAAAAAGCAATTCCCAAGCAATCGTAGTATCTGCTAAGAATATAAACTCACATGGTTGCTGAAAAAAAGAGGTAAAATCAACCTAAAAGTTCAGAAAACAGAAGTTAGTCTAAAAGAACTTGGATCATTTTGACAGTCTTTTTTTCAGCCTATAATTTTGGGGTCATGATTAATTGCCACCTCAGGAATTAAAATCCATTATTACTAATATTTTATCTCAATTTTATGACAGATTAAGGCATCATTTATTGTGATGTCTGTCTTCTTTTTGTGCCTTCCTCTGTTCCAGTAGTAGAATCGGAGTGAACAACTTCATTTATCAATTTCCATGCAACTGTACACTTTTAATATGCTTAGATGCACAAGCAGGAAGTCAAGGAGCCTTTGAAATATAATGATATTCTTTACATGAAGACAAAATCATTAAAAGAATGTTAAGTATATCAATTTTTGTAAGACCTCTGTAACTTCTTTAAATTTTGCTTTTGCTAAATATTATCGCTGCATAGGCTCTGACAGCCTTGATGTCATCTGATGTTTCATATCATTAGCCACATATATTCCTGCAGCTTTTTCCCTTCTCTTCCATGTTCTCTGTAGGACGCTCATAAATCTCTCCTGTTGAGAAGATGAGGCAAGAGTATAAATCTCTCTCCTCATCTTCTTCCTGATCTATGTTGCTCACTATGGCCTACTGCACCCAGAGAAGTGGTATTATATCAAACTCATCCCCTTGGCTTGCTTGGCCAGTTATCTGTAGTTTTAGCATATTCTCCATGGTACACCACAGGAACGTGATGCAATCCAATATGCTGGGTTGCCCTAGTGGAAGAGGGGAAGAGGCATGCAAGGAAGTTTATGGACCTCCTCATTTCAAAGGCTGCAGTGAACCCCAATTTGCTTCAGTAAATTATCTTCATATTTACAGAAGGTAGTAGCAGTGGGCAGTCCCCATTTCCACCCTTGCCATGGGCCTCTGGAATGTCTGTTCATCCACACTATCACATCCATGGCACAAGACAATTTTATTTATTTATTTATTTATTGGCTAGCAAATAGAAACTTTGTGCTTCTAACACATCATTACAATGAGTGGTGTCAGATAATGACCTATAACATAGCTGAAAACAACGCTAAAAGCCATTGCTATGCAATTATTTCATCAGTGGCATTGAATCTTTATTATTTGCAAATACACTAAAAAAGTGCATACTGTGCAGCTTTGCTTTAGATTTGGAGAATTTATGTTTTTATTATGTTATTACTTCAGAATTTCTCATGTTGTTTTCCCTGACCTATGGTCTCTCATGATAACGTACTTGTGGGAACGTATTGTGTATATCTGCCTTTATAACTGCTGTTTGGTTTTGGGCTAACATATTTCACCAACAAATGGTTAACATGCTAAATACTACTTTTTTCCATTATATGAGATAATCTTAAACAGTAATTCTGGACATAAATGCTGATTGTCTTAATGTTACATTTTCTTGGCCTGTAGAAAATGGGGAAATGGCTTTGTGCATAGTGGTATTTATCTGGTCCCACATTTTATTGCATGTTATTTAATAAAGATGATAAACATATATTAGAAGTATCTTCTGCATTTCAGCTTTAAAAACATTCTCATAGTTCAAAGGGCCTATTAAAATTAACTACTAGTAACTGGTTTTCTTGGATAGATACTTGAAAAATTTTATGTCATGAACAGAGACTCTATAACTGAGTGTTACCACCAGGCTAGAAGTCTGTGTAAATTTCTTGTACAACTCTTGTAAGTTAACTTAATGAAGGAACTGAGCATAAAGCAGAACCTATTATTGATTCCACTCCTCTCTTAGTTTAAGTTTAACTCTTCAGAAATAACATAATATATACTGTTTGTGCACACATTACTGATACCAGGGTTTTCTGCTTTTCTTACAGTCCTATAAAATGTAAAAGATGAGGCTGTCACCAATGAGAACAATTAAATAACCCATGGAATTTCTCTACATTTAGAGGGCGTTAGCTTTGGTATTCCAGCCAAGTTATAGTTCAGGAAATTACATTTTTCCTCCCTGTATTTCCAAATGGATAACGTGGCTTCAGTTCTTTGTTCTACGCTGATAAACAGCACTGCTGTAGGCTTTAGAGTGACTAGGATTCTAAAATGAAGCAAGCTGTTCCAGAAGCAGCAGAATAAATGAAGACTACTATTTATTTATTTATCTATTTATTTATTTATTTATCCCTGCAAAGCTATGCTTATAACGGTTCACCTGTGCTCATTCTTCCATGTGCCTACTCATGGGGCCTCTAGCCTTTCATGTCTTTGAACTATAAGGGATGTTGTGGGTAGCTCCAACCTCTGCATGTGTCGATCATCACCCAAGCAGGCCACACAGGGCTGTTAAGTGTTCAGATAAATCATGCAGTCTTCCTCACAGTAACCACTAACTTAGGTTTTTCTTCTGTCCCTGAATGCTAACGTTCCTGCTCTTGGAACTGGGGTTGTTTAGTCTGGAGGAGGTTCAGGGGAGACCTGATTGCTCTCTGCAAAAAAGGAAGGTGTGGGGAGCTGGGGATCGGCCTCTTCTCACAGGTATCTAGTGATAGGACCAGAGGGAATGGCCTCAAGTTGTGCCAGGGGAGGTTCAGGTTGGAAATGAGGAGACATTTCTTCTCAGAAAGAGCAGTCAGGCATTGGGACGGGTTGCCCAGGGAAGTGGTGGAGTCACCGTCCCTGGGGGTGTTTAAGGAAGGGTTGGACGTGGTGCTTAGGGACATGGTTTAGTGGGTGACATTGGTGGTAGGGGGACGGTTGGACCAGAGGATCTTGGAGGTCTCTTCCAGCCTCGATGACTGTGATAAGAGGTCCGGGACCCCCCCGGTGGGTGACGGCACTGGCACATCCATCGGGGAGCAGGTGCACACGGTGGCCGCCCGGTTTCCTCCCCACACAAGACGAAACGCCGCAGCGCGGGGCAGGCAGCGCTGCCTCCCCGCAGCTTCCTGGCGAGCCCGGCACCAGATGAGCGGAGGCTCGTTACCCGGTGCCAGCGCTTTTACCACACTTTCCGCCCTCCCCACCGCTCTCGGGGGCTGCTGCAGCCGCTCGCACGGCCCCGGGGGCGGCGCCTGGGCGACGAGGGACCACGGGCGCGATGCCCCGGAGCCAGCCGGTGCCCGCGGGGATTTAGGGACCGCCGGGGCGCCGTGAGCGGCGAGGAGCGGAGCCGGCGCAGCACCGAGCGCGTCCTGCGGGGCTGGTCCCTCCTCGCGCGCCGTAGCGATGCTCCCGGCTCCGCTGCCCTGCGAGGCTGCTCCCAAGATGGCGGCCGCGCGGGCGGCTCTCGGCGGCCGGGTCCCGGCGGCTGGGTAGAGCCGAGCCCCGCGCCCCCCTCCGCCGCCCCCCGCCGCCCCTCGCCGCCCGCACCGCCCCGCGCCCCGCCGCCATGCCGGCCTCGCTGCACGCATGAGAGACGTCGCCGCGCTGCTCCCTGTCGCCGCCATGGAGGAGCCGCCGCCGCCGCCGGGGGGGAGGTGAGCGCCGGGGAGCACCGGGGCGGCCGCCGGGGGGTGCAGCCTCGAGGGGCTGCGGGGTCGCGGAGCAGCGCTGCGGGGAAGGCAGGGCTGGCAGCCGGGCGGCCGGGGGCACGGCGGTGCCCCGGGGCTGTGCAGCCGCTCCCGGCCGGGCTGAGCGGCGCTTGGGCTGCTGGCGAGCCGCCGGCCGTGCCCCGCCGAGGGACGGGGATGCGAACGGGTGCGTGGCGTGGGGCTTCCAGCTGGCTGGGGGAGCGTTGCGTAAGGCCGAGTTGTTGGTGCCCCGGCAATTATTGCTGCTTTTAAAATAACGTCCTGGTGCTGCGCTTCGCCTCTCCCCGCGAGGCGTTGGGGAAACCTCTCCCTGACACTCGTGCGATCAACGGGGGCCGGGCGGCTGCAGCCGGGCGCGCCGTGCTCCAGGTGCGCTGCCCGGGAGCGCTCGGTGCTGCCAGGTCATGGGCTCGCTCCTGGGCATGGCGAGCTCCTGCCCGTGCGGGTGGCGTGCCGAGGCCGTGGCTGTGCTCTCCGCCTTGCATCGAGGCTGCGGAGCTGAGCAGTGTCTGGTTCGAGCTTTCGTTGGCGCGCTTTAAGGAGCTGCTGCGTTTATGGCATGAGGATGGCAAAAACAGAAGGTATGTGGAAGTTCATTAGGTTCTACAAAAGTATTGTGGAATATGAACGTCAACAAGGCAAGTGAGTTTGGAAGCGTCCATGAAACACAAATGCCAGTAGGGCAAGTGAATTTCTTGTTATAACAACTTCAAAGAACGGTAGTGCAGGTCGAGCACAAAGCAATTAAAAATGAAGTTTGCACAGCAGCGTGACCCTAGACCTGGGCTGCGTTCACGCAGAAGAGCAATCTGCAGTGCCTCAATGGAATACACCCAGGCATTTCCTGTCTGGGGCCGTTTCTGACCTCTGCTGGATTCTGCTTATTAAAAGACAGTTTATGTGAGTCGGATGTGGGTGTGGATAGTGTGGTGGCAACTTCAGCCAGCAAATGAAAATTGAATTAGTTATTTCAGAGTTGAGCTGGTGGGTGGGAAGGAGGTGGCTCAAAACAATTAGGTAGTCTTAATTTGTGTAGGGTAATGCGTGTGCTTCACTGTGATTCACTTCTGTGTAGGTACTTTGTGTACCAATTGCACATCTGCTTTAGAAGAGAATTGTTTCTCGAGCTTGTTGCAATACTTTATTTCTGCATTGCTCTTAAGAAAAAAAGCATCAGAGACTTTTTCAATACAATTAAAGTTCATTTAAATTTTAGAGTTACCATTGGGTACTTCAGTTGTGAGGTCAGAATCTTGCTGAAATCTGCAGGACCCTGTTGTACCAGGCTTGAGAATTTGAAATCCATTTGGTGGCATGAAGTAGGCTGATTGCTTTCAATCCTGTTCTTGGAGTATGAATGTGTTTTTATGACAAGGTGTCCTGGCTAGCACTGAAGTACGTTGGTATAATGCATTCTTTTTCAGTTAAATTGAATTCTGTTGGGCAAGTACTTAGCCATTCTCATTTGCAATACACCCACCTTTGTTTAAAAAAGAAAGTTGATTGCTTTTATTGTTGTGACATGGCCTTTTGTGTTAGAACTCTTTTGATCTTTGTGTAAGGATTCTGTCTTTTTGGATCAGAAATGCAATGGTACGTTTTGTAAATCTAAGGTAAGCATGCAATATATTCTTGGCTTTGTTTGGATTATACAGTCCTTAGTCCGAGATGTTCCAAAGCGTTTGAGAATTCCACTCCAAAAGTATTTTTTTTCCCCAGGTCTTCCTTTCCGTCTTTAACTTATGCTCTGGGGTGGGGAGAGAGGGGAGGTGGCTTCAAACCAGAAAGCACTCAGGGAGCCTAAGAGTAAATGTTGAATTTGAGACGGGATTGCACTTGAGCATTGGGTAGGCTGCAGTCATTATGGATAAACGAAATGATGCTGCTAAAAGGTTCTGGGAAGAGTTCACATTTAGATACGCTTGTTACAAAGCAAGCAAAAAGTTTTCAAGTACAACACTAACAAAAACGGGTATGTCTTTGATGCTTCTCGATCATGTCTTACAGGCACTAAATCTTCTGACACCAATCTTAGGTATTCCCAATAATTTTATGGCAGAAAATTCGCTACAGCAAATATGAGGTCTTAAGCATTTCCTTTGTTGGGCTGCCAATTTTGGTGGCACTGCGAAGGTGCGAAGAGCTGTAGGGTTACTTGTCCTTGATTGCTTGTAACCCTCTTTTCTCTTGGAATAAATCCATCACAAGGGGTGAATGAAGGAGCAAGACTGAATAGAGCAGGACAGAACTGTGAATAATGTGGAGGCTTCCTCTGCGCAGGGGGATTTTTTGGTGGTCTGTCTATCAGATTTGTTGGCTGTATGATGACAATGAATTGGGCTGTCAGTCTGCAGCAGCTGTTGTTTGGGGGAAGCTTGAGGTCATGTCATGAATTGTGCTTAGCGTATTTTTCTGCTTGCCAGACTGTATCTGTATGACTGATGGTGAAAAAGTTTCAAGTTATTTTATTAATTTAGGATCGTAGCTTCAACTGGAAATTTGATTCGAGTGTGTAGATTTACCACCCTTCCCCCCCCCCCCTTTTTTCTTTGATTTTTATTTTCATGCATTTAAATAAGGTAAGATATAATCTCTATTTTTTATGTATCACATTTTCTTGTTTACATGTGCAAGATTGGGATGAATGACTGATTGCTCCACCTACGCGCAAACACATGAAGCGCTTGTTGAGATGTCTCTGGCATTTATAGCAGCAAGGATTAGTCTGCGTTGTGTGGCTGCTTGAGTTGTTTTTATGTCTGTTAATTAGCGCTGTCTGTGTCAAGGTTGGTTTTACTATTATGTAAGCAAGTGATATTGGCCCTTGTGGAATGCAAACTGTGCTGTGATGAAAAACAGATCTGCTGAATTTAAAGGAAAGGATGAAAGATATGCGGTAATTCTTATTTTAGGGAGTTGAGAGTTTTACAGCCTTTTAAAGATTTGGCTTCCGTGACAGCCACGTTTCTTAGATTGTGTACAAACCATTCTATTAAACTGCACCTAAAATAGAAGATTTTTTTTTTTAAACTACTCACTGCTAGTCAAATAGCATGTTGACCTCTGTCAGCACCAGGTGATACAGGTATATCAGCTTCAGTTCTTTGGACGTGTGATTGGGCTTACCGTTGAGTATACGTGTATATGCCCTTGATGTGTGCAGGGCTGTTACTTTCCTTAAGTTTTCTTCTGCTCTGAAGTGTTATCTACATTGATGCTACATTTTGCATGTAATCTATTAACAGATTTTTGAATTTTAGAAAAATCTTATTCCTTTAAATAGATGAAAATTGTTTCATGTGCATCCTTGCGTCCTTGACCAACTGCAGAAGTTACGCCAAACTGAAATGTTTGCTCTTAACGCCCCAGCTAGAGTGTTACTGAGCTGTCAGATGTTCAGTAACACGTCCAGTCCAAGAGCCCGGCATGTAAAGTTGCATCGGCTTGCCATGAACCTTCACCTGGTTTATTCTGGATCCAGACAAGTGGGATATAACTTTCGTGCCCTGATGAACGTCCACTGGTGTCACGAGGAGGAGGAGGAAATTCATTCTGTACCTTCTGCATCCAGCTACTACTTAGTAGTGTTGACTGACTGTCATATAGTGCTTTCTAATGGCGTATACCTGTATGTTATGCCCTTGGCTCACGTGTGCTGCTAGTTTATGTGCTGATGGCTTCTCTTAGAGCAGTGTTTTTAAAGGCTTTTGCTGTTCTAGCTATGAAACAACCATCAAGCTAATGGTATCCCGAAGTGGGAGCAGGCCCACAGTTACATACATCCCTGTTACTTCTCGGCCCGTGGTGGAGCTGTCCATGGACATGAAGCCTTCGGTGCCTGGGACGCTCCAAGCAGTACGGTGTGCTGCAGCTCCGTTGCATTGCCTGTGTTTTCCTAAGTTTGTGGACTGGTCATCTAGCTCCCAGAAGCGCAAAGTGCTTGGGTACCAGCTTCCACTAAAAATGAGTTTAACTTTCAGTGCTTCACGTGAAGTTCCTTGTAGGCTTTGACTTCGTCTAAAAGATGCACTGAAATTTTGGGATCAAAACTGATAGCTTTTCTCATCTACAAGTGGAACTGTCTGCCAGAATGTGGTGGTAAAGTTTGTGCACGGGAGATTGTGGGGGATGAGCAGAAAGGCCGTGAAACGAAAATCAATGGCTGTTACGGATCTTACTATCTTTTAGTGTAGATCTGTGTATTTCCCAGGTTGTCCCTGCTACATATGTTGTGTTTATAGTTGAGCCTAGCAGCAGAACGCTATTTGTCATGGTATCTCTGTTCATACATAACTTTGACAGTGGTGGCTTAAATTTTCCTGAAAATCCATGGAGATTCATCAGAACTTCTAATTTAAAGAAATAGAAAAGATAAAGTGCTGTTCTTGGACAAATAGTTTAAAAAAAATATTTTTCTCAGTATGTGTTAGGATATAGTAGGGATTGAAAATGTAGCACAAACCTAATAGCCAAAGGATGAAGCATGGTGACTGAAACCAACTAATATTTGACTTTAGTTGTTCTGGGGCATGGAAGAGAAGGGGGCTGGGTGGGTGCAGCTATCTCAGCTATGCTCCTACACTTTGATCCTTTTGCAGTCTTTTGCAGTCTTACCTCATTGTCTCCATAGTGGATGCGGAAACCTAACAACACCATCAACATTGTCATCGTTTTCATAATTTTTTTTTAAACATTACAGAGCAATATCAGAATTAAATGGGTCTGTTACTCTTTCCTATTGAAATGGCCTTTGACATAATTTTAATCGAATAATAAGTTTGTGTATGGGGGACTGGGGAGGGGAGGCGCAGATCTGAATGTCCATGCATATTCTGTAAATACTTCTACGTCATAATCCAGATTTGCATGAAAACTTAAAATAATCCAAGATGGAAAAATTAGTTAACCTTTTTCTGTTCCCAAATTTACTAGTAAAAAAGAACAGAAAGTTCTGATTTTTTTTTCTGAGATGAGAACATGAAGAACTGCCAAAAATGTTAAAAGAGCTTTATTTTATTTTTATACTTACTTTGAGTTGGTGTAACTTGCAGAAGAAAAATCTCTTCCTTAGATTATTTAAATAGGTCTCAATAACTCTTATTTCTGCTTGGAATTAAAACATATGATGGATAGTAATTTGCATTTTCCTTAATCTATTTTTAACTCGTTGTTTGACAGTTTCTGTCTTTTTGAAGTGTATTAGATTTTATTGTCAGTAGATGGTCCTTCAAGACCTCTCCGCTGTTTTACAGATTCACAGATTTCTCTAGGTTGGAAGAGACCTCAAGATCATCGAGTCCAACCTCCGACCTAACACTAAGTACTCCACTAAACCATATCCCTAAGCTCTACATCTAAACGTCTTTTAAAGACCTCCAGGGATGGTGACTCCACCACCTCCCTGGGCAGCCCGTTCCAATGCTTAATAACCCTTTCGGTAAAGAAGTACTTCCTAACATCCAACCTAAAACTCCCCTGTCGCAACTTTCGCCCATTCCCCCTCGTCCTGTCACTAGGCACGTGGGAGAACAGACCAACCCCCACCTCTCTACAGCCTCCTTTCAGGTAACTGTAGAGAGCGATGAGGTCGCCCCTGAGCCTCCTCTTCTGCAGGCTGAACAAGCCCAGCTCCCTCAGCCGCTCCTCGTAAGACTTGTTCTCCAGACCCCTCACCAGCTTGGTCGCCCTTCTCTGGACTCGCTCGAGCACGTCCATGTCCTTCCTGTAGCGAGGGGCCCAAAACTGAACACAGTACTCGAGGTGCGGCCTCACCAGAGCCGAGTACAGGGGCACAATCACTTCCCTCGACCTGCTGGCCACACTGCTTCTTATGCAGGCCAGGATGCCGTTGGCCTTCTTGGCCACCTGAGCACACTGCTGGCTCATATTCAGCCGACTATCCACCAATACTCCCAGGTCCTTCTCGGCCAGGCAGCTTTCCAGCCACTCATCTCCCAGCCTGTAGCTCTGCTTGGGGTTGTTGCGCCCCAGGTGCAGGACCCGGCACTTGGCCTTGTTGAACTTCATACAGTTGGCCTCAGCCCATCGGTCCAGCCTATCCAGATCCTCCTGCAGAGCCTTCCTGCCCTCGAGCAGATCGACACATGCACTTAGCTTGGTGTCGTCTGCAAACTTACTGAGGGTGCACTGGACGCCCTCATCCAGATCATCGATAAAGATATTAAAGAGGACCGGCCCCAGTACCGAGCCCTGGGGGACTCCACTAGTGACCGGCCTCCAACCAGATTTGACTCCATTCACCACAACTCTCTGGGCCCGGTTTTGATAACCTTTGTTGCATTTCCCTGCAACTATACATCTTTCTGCCATAAATACAATACTTGAACGCTTGGAAGCTTCTGCTTTGCGGGAAAGTGTCAAAGGTTTTACAAAACTGATCGCAGCACCTTGAGAAGCAGAAGGTTTAGTTTGAATTTCTCTCTTAAAATAAATGTAGCTGGTCTCTGTAGAGATTTCTGGTGGTTCAGGGTGTCTTCGTTCAATTACAGTGCTCTGAAGGGCTCTGTAACGGGGTGCTGGCTGCAGTCAGACGTGCTTGAGGTCTGCTGTAGAAATGAAATGTGCTCCTGCTTGCTGTGCCCTTCTGTTCTTATTAAATGGCTCCAGCTGAGTGTTACCAAGGGGGAAAAGATGTCAGTGGGATTCAATTAAAGATGAACTGTTTGACTCTAACCTTTAAATTAGTTTTTCCCCAATAATAACTTTTTTTTTTCCTTGTAGTTTTCTGTAGAAATACTGGTTGTTCTATCACAATGAAGTCTTATTACAAACCACCGTTGATCTTGCAGCAGAAGCACTTGCTTTGTGCTTCTGACAGGCTGATCTGGGATTTATTGTCCTTGGCGCTTAACTGTTAGCATGGCTCTTGTGGCGTAAACCCATACAGCACACAAGCAGGTGGATGTAGGTCAAGCCTTTGTAGCGGCTTTGGGTGCTTGCGTTTGTGCAGCCGCGCCACAGGTTAGCCTTCAAACGGAGACAAGGCACAAATAGCGAGGAGAAGATGTTATTACTGTGCTGCTAATTCACTCTATTTACTAGACAGGTGTGATAGTGTTTCTGTAATTTTTGTATGTGTCAAGGAGTCCTTATTTGTAGGTTAATTTATAAATATGCTATTGGAATTGCATAATTCCGTCAGCTCTTGGTAGTGATGCAGGTATTATCTTAAGTGTATTCCTGCCAAAGTATTCTGCTTTTATCATTGCAGCTGATAAAAAATGGCATTAGTTTTGCAGCTGACCCAGACTAGAAGTTACTCTTCCCATCTCCCAACCTCCATCTCCTCTCCCCCACCCCCAAACGAGGGATTTCTGCCATGTGAAATTTGCTAGCATAGCGTTATGTGCATTTGGTTGCCTAATCAAATTCAAAGTGGATGAAGTTGGAAAAATTCTGCTAACAAAGACGTTCCAGCTAAGCTGGATTGTTTTGGCAGAACCAGAACCAGTCCGGTCACTTTTACCAGTGCATCCTGAGGGCTGGGGACTTCTGGCAAATTGTCACTGGAAAGCAGAAAGAAGTCACCTAAGCTGCTTGAGCTGCAGCCAGAAGAGAGTGACTGAAGGTATGATTTCACATCGCACTCAAGGTGTTTGAACAGAAGGTTGCCTTTTCTTGCCTTTGGCCTCTCCCTGAGAAGAAGGCATGATCCTCCACTGCATTCCTTCTGGATCTAGCAATCATATGGCCGTAGAATTTTTACTTCAGCTTCTTGATGTGATGCACCAAGACATTAATGTGTTTCCTCATCAGATCTGTGGCTGAGTTCACGTGATTGCTGGCTTCTGTGCAGAAAGGGCAGGAGTGTGTAACCTGAAGGCCAAAAGGTGTACCGAAACAGGTTCCCTCTTTTGTGTCACCGTACTGTGAACTATAGTCTTAGCGATTTATGAGACTCTTTACTTCATCCCTGTAGAGAATTGTGTGATTAAGCTTCATTACATTTCATGCTTGATTTTAGAAGTTTCTGAATGTTACTTTCAAATAATTGTTTCATGAGCTTTTACACGCATCTCTGCTGTAAGACTTAAATGCTCCAATATTGATATCTGCAGACTTACTTGCTGAAAGATGTAAGTGCTTTTTTTCAGCTAGTGTCAACAGTACGTGGTAAATTTGCTATTTCTGTTATAAGTAAATTCTCCTTTGCTCTGCCCAAGCGCTACCTTGCTATTTTTTTTTTCCCTTGCATGCTTTTGTTCTTCATTCCTAGACTATAGAGACAACTCTTCCCTCCTTCCTCTGTAAGGAGAAAATGTGGACATGTACAGCTCAGTTTGAATTAACACTGAAATCCTTGTACTGGTAGTATTTCTTCTTTAAAATGTTTTCTGGAGATACTTAGTGAATTTTAAAAGAATATGGAAATGCCCTGGACTTCTGCCATAGGGTGATGTTTTGAGATGATGGCATAACGAAATGTTTTTTCCTTTCCTCAAGTCACTTCTTGGCATTATGGTTAGCATCACTGTCTCTACTTCAGACTTTCTTCTAAGATAAGTTTCATGTTTGTTTCTTTTCCCCATTCTTATTAGCCTTGAGGCTGGTGTATGTTACATGACTGCTTTTATGGGTAGAGAAATTGATGAAAGGTTGAATGTGGCCCTCATAAATACCTATGCCTTAGCTTTGAGAAGAGATGAGAAATGGATGCATTTAACTAGAAAGGATTTTAGCCACCTCCCCAAGTAAGGAAGGATGGTGCAGATGTAAAGGTGATCATAGGGACATACAAATGGGGTTAGAGAAACATGCTTGAAAAACAGGTCCTGAGAAATGAAAGGACTTAGAAATGTATTTATTTTTTAACTGTCTCTAGAAGTATAGTCACAATAGGAATATGTGACACAGACCATTCAGATCTGTGTGCCAGTTGCAGAATTTTCATATCCTGCTAACTAGGCGATTTTTTTCCCATAAGCACTTTGCCAGATTTGCACAGGATGTATTTAGCAAAAAGTACAGTTTTATTTGTACACAAACTGTGTGCAAATTCCCGCTGTTCTGTTTAAAAAACAAAACAAAAGTTTTCTTGCTTCTTATTGAAGGCTTTAATGTTTCTTTCACAGCCATTAACTGGTTTGTAATAGATACTTTAAATGCACTAGTTGCAATCGTTTACTTCTAATATTGCAAAATGTAGTAGATCTTTAGGAAAAAATTGTATGCAAAATATTTTTTTGTAGTCCTGTCTGCTTTTAGTTCAGAAAATTTTCAGAACCAAGAAATTAGAGCAGCCGATTACAGAGCTGTGTTGTGCTTAGCAGCTCTAACTGGATACTCTTTTGTTTTTCAGCCTTAACAGATGGTTACCTAAAATCGTGTTCGCTTTTTGCATTGCTAGCAGCTGCAGCACAGTAATGATTTGCAGCTCTGTTCTTGTTGGGGTATTGGTTAGTTTTGAAATAAAATGTTTGCAACTGTATTTGGGGATAGCTACGTTAGTTTAAGAAAGATCTGATTGGCAATGCGTAGCAATTGTTTTCTGTTGTCTTAGTGAATTGAAAATGTGCATTACTAAGAACAGGCCAATGAAGCCTTTTCTTCCTACTTTGTTAATTATCAGCCTATAGTCCAGTTATAGGGCATATACATGAAATATTAACATTTAACCTTTAAAACAAAGGTAGTGAATGTCAAGAACAAGCACTTGGCAACTTGGTGGTGAACCTTGTACAGATCTTGCAGTGCTCTGTATGGAAATGGCAACATGCCATAAGAGAGAGCTTCTCCCTGATGTGGGAAAGGTGCAGGACCTTCAGGAAGCTGCTTGCAGCAGCCACTTGTCGACGGCACGGTGTGGTAACTTGTGTGCTGGGCGACTGTCCTGGCTATTGCCTTGTAGTTGCCTGACTTGGATTTACTGCTGTGTGCTCGTGGATGAATCAGTTGACATCTACTGCTCTGATGCCTAGCAAGCTTTTAAGCTGGGTATGGGATAATAAGCAGTGGCTGAACCTGAATTGGTGTATGCAAAGTCCTGACATATTTGAACTCCTGCTTGTGAGGATCAAGGGTAGCAGGTATGAAGGCAAGATTACAAAAGTGTCAGTGAAGTGCAAAAAGTTTATACTGTTTAAAAATCAAACCATTCAGTGTGACTTAGCCAACTTAATTTTAACATGTCCCCATGTGGTCTTCAGTGGTCTTTTCATCTGTTAGTATATTTTAAATTATTATGTTTTTCTAATGGCTTATGGTCTTCAAGTATTTGTAAACCCAGAAATGAGTGACATCTCCTCTGGGCTTAACTCTTTTTTTTATTGTTTTTAAAATGCAGCGTATATGGAGAGTCTTCTTCTGCCCATAAAGCAATGGAAATGAGGTTTGACTGGTGGTTTCCTACTAAACCAACAGCAACAGCTCCCAGACATTTTGCTGCCTGTCCTGCTCCCTCAAACCTCAGTTCTTCCCTCTCCCGTTTTTGTTTGCAGACCTTTGAAAATCTGGAAGATGTATCTCAGTTTTCATGATTGAGCTGAAATATTAGATATGCCAACTCTTTGACATACTTTTAAAAAATAAAATGTCTGTTGTGAGCTACATGTACAAGCCAAATAAATTCTCAATTCTGATTTTTCAGATTCTGATTGAAATGCACCGTGTTGTAACATACAGTAGTTATTTGTTTGAAACTTTCTTGGTTATTTTATTTCTTGTTACATTTTAAAGCTGTAGAGTTGTTCTGTCTCTTTACCATACAGCTCTTGCAACTTTCCCAGTATTCCTGATACTGGGAGCCTGGCTACAGTCTCTTCTATATTCCAAGGGTAAAACTGAGGAGAAGCATTTTGCGTGTTAAAACGGAGGATAGGAGCAACCTGTATGTAGTGTACTGTGAAGACTATACACTTCCAATTTTCTCCATAAGCGTTGGATTTAAACTGTCCTTGGTACATTTGACAAATAGTAACTTCAGTTGTCATCTGTCTAGGTTTTGCTTTTTGTGTATACACGTAATTAAGATTAAGGTGGTTTCCACTGGTTGTGGGGGAGAAAACCTGCAGTTCTTGGTAGCAAACAAGGAATTAGCTTTCATTAATATTTGCCAAACTTTTCCAGTTAAAACAATATTTAGGAACCAACAATTTTGTATGTTAACCAATACAATCATTTGATTTGGGTTTGCCAGCAGTGCGTTTTGTAGTTTTGTGGGTTTAATTAGTCTTTTCTTAGTTCATAAAAGTAACTAGCACACTAATGTTATGAATACTTTGTCAGTAATCTCTTAAAATGATAACTTTTTAATATCAGCGGGTTGCAGCTGATCATCCTGTATGTCTGCAGGCTATTTGGTTTTATGTGGATAAGGGTAATTTATATAGGTGTGACTAAATGGATGTTGTTCCTTTAGTTCAGACCATAAGCATCAGGTACACTGTTGTACAGTAAGGCTTTTGCTGGTAAAACCAAGTCTTCCTGTTCACTGGCATTGATCTGAGCTCTGACTTGGGATGCAGGCTTTATTTACATACTTTCCATGCACAGAAGTCCTAAACTGAGCATGCTGAATTTTTACACTTGAGTTGCAGCCGCTGTCCTCCTCCCTCTGCAAGGATCAGAAAACTCAAGTCAGCACATGCTGTCAGCTGCTAACACAGGGCTCCTGTCGAGCACGGCTGGTGTTTTGTGATGTGGCTTCTGTCTGGTTCTGTATGTCTTGTGATAAATCTGCCGGGGTTTTAACAAATTAAAGAACAGCTTCCTAAATTACCCGGGACAAAAATCTGAATTTTAAGGAAGCCATACCGTCCCTCTGTATAGGTATGTATTTAATTCAGGTGTGAGGTTGGAGGGCATTTTGAATACTTTCGGGCTTCATGGCCTCTCATCAGGCATAGCAAGGAACAAACAAGCCAGCGGCTGTTGAGGAAAGAATCAGCTTTTGGGCGTTAAAGGTCAGTTTGCGAAGAGGTATGGTCATTTTGCTCTTAGAGGTTACTCATTTAAAAGCAAAAGGAAAGCGGTGTCTTCACTGGCCTTTACAGGAAGGTAAGTTGTCCTCGTTTCAAGCTGTCCTGGAACAGGGACCTCACGCAAGCGCCTCTGGATCCGTTCTGCCAGGCCCCATGGGAGCATCAGCGCCCCACCCGTGGCCTTGCCAGGCCAGTGAGATCACTGAAAAAATAAATAGTTCCATAAGCATTGGAACTAATGACTTCTTGTTTCATGTGGTGAGGCTCTTGTGGTTGATTTGTCTTTGGCAAACTCAGAGGGGTGTGCTCTGCCTGAAGTTTTTCCTGCAGTAGCGCTGTTTGCTGGAGTTCTCAGGAACAAAATTCTGCTGGCACCCAAAAAGATGTAAACTTGTGTTCCGCTTCGCCAGTTCAGCATTTACAGGACATGTAGGAACAAATTACATTGAAAAAGACTCCTTTGTTGTATTTGGCCACTAGCGGTTACTTGAATCGGGTTGTTAGAAGACACACAAACAGCGTGACTTCCCAGGGCTGGGAAAGTAGGCTAAAAGTATTGGCGATTTCATGTTGTTGTCATGACCAAATTCACTGTAGGGCTCTCCTTAAACTACAGGTGGTGCTACGATACCACCTGAGTCATTTTTCTTAGGTAACCTCTAAAGTTTATCTGCAATAGTTAGTAACGTTGCCTGCCTTCTTCTCAAAGCTGTAATGTGAGAAGGGTGATTTCACACGCTAAATGTATCTGTGGCTTTGCAGAGAGCATTGCTGTTCTGCATGTTAGGGTATTTATTTCTGGTTGTAGCTAAAGGCAAAGAAAACAGCACAGTATGTGATTTTTGTTAATCTCGCTGCTATTTGACTGGCTGGCAGTATTCTGACATATTTCTTCCTGCAGACACTCAGACTCGCTCCACCAGAACATGAGTAACATTCCTCGTCTGTCTCAAAAATAGTAGCAAGTAAAATGCTGCTTGTGTTCCAGGTGGAATTGCAGGGAAAGTTATCAGGTACTGATGCTGGTCTTGCTCTGTCTGATTTAGGTCAAATGTATCGGCCTCCGTGCCTTCCCCCGCAGTCAGGAGGATGTTCCTTGCAGAACATAAAACGTGAAATAAAATGTGTGAGGCAGCCTTCATTTTATCCCCTCATACGAGCTGGAGCAGTGTGTGTTCCTCTCCCTCATGTGAGAGAGTGGCACCGAGGCAGTGGGTCCTGCTGTCCTTGTGTCCGCGGAGAGGGGTGGTCATGGTGCCACTAGTCACCGGGAGCTGCAGCCGAGCCATGGCCTGCACTCACCTGGGGACTTGCTGGTGCCTCGGGCTCCTCTCCTCCTTCCTTTTCTCTCCCTTCTCTGTATTTACCCCGGGTAGATAAACATCAGATGGGTAGAAAAGAGGAGCAAAAAGGTTAAAACCCCGTCCTACTGCCATTTACATTCCCCTGAAGCCCCAGTTGTCCAAAGGATTTCATTCGTTGTCGTCTTTTGTAAGATTGTGAAGAATTCAAGTGATCTGTTGCTGATGGGGCAATAAGGCAGTTCACAGACTGCCTTTAAATTGTTTCCGTATATACATTTGCTCTTGAAATTTCCTAATACCTTAGCAAGCAGCATAAAACCTACTGAATTTCAGTGTTCTTGCTGTTGTCCTCAGAGGGTAATTTTGTGGTGGTGAGTCACCAGGGCCACCCAACAGAGATCCAGCCACGAGTGGTATCCTGCCTGACTGCCCTCTGCCCAGGTAATCCTATCTGGGGGGACAGAGCAAGTCCTCCCTGAGAGGAACGAAACAGTATCTGACATGACTAGTCTTTTACTGTATTTGTCGTAACTTATTTTTAAAGCAAACCCTCATAGGAGGGTGTGTGCATGCCCCATCATGCTTGTTCTACGTTTGACCTCCTCTTGTGAGAGGAAGCTGGCACTGGAAGCTGTGCTTTGAGCTTGCCTGGAGTTTACATATGAAAACTGATGTGTGGGGGTTTGTTTGTTTGCTTGTTTTGGTTTTGGTTTGTTTGTTGTTTTTTTTTGCCGTGTTAGCCTACAGATAGACCAGCTCCTGGCGTTGGTTTAGTGCCAGCATTGACTCAAAGGAGAGGCTGCAAGCACTTGGTAGGGGAGAAGGGAGATCAAAATCACAGCAGTCTGGGCTTTGATTGTCTCATTCTGCAGTGCAACTGTGATACTGGGCAGGTTCTTCTCTTTTCTCTTTTTAAAAATTTATTTTTGTTTTTTTTTTTTTTGGAACATACCTGTTCCTCACTGAAGGAGAAAATGTTACACTATGATTTTTATCTTGGAACAATTTAAATCAAAGTAATTTAGAATTTTGATAAATTACAGAGTCAATATTTTTAAAATACTGAAGTGTCTTGTGATAATGTATGTAATAATGTATCTAAAACTGTAAAAAAAATGTTTGCTTAAATGTGAAAAGTCCCACTCAGGGTTGGTCCCTTGTGTTAGACTCTGTACTGACATAGACTCTAATCCTGTAAAGATGCACGCTTTCTGTTGAGTTCAGTGATACTACATCCAGTCGTTAAGCTGACCATCTAGACTTCAGGTTTGAAGAACATATATACATTATCTTAATTTCATGTTTGCATAACCTCAGTTCTTTCAAAGTATTATCTGCATTTTTCCTGAGGGCCAAAGTAGTTAGGGGTAATTAAAAAGTTACTGTGGAGACCCTGTTATTTTCTTGCTACAGGAAAAAAAAAAACAAAAACAAAAAGAAAACAACTCTGAGACTAAACCTACTTAATATTAAAAATCAGTGCAAAATACATAAAATAAGTTCAGGTCTCCTGTGCTAGATGAAAGTTCTGTGAAGGGTGGAGACCCTTTTCAGTGATCTTAGAAGTTGCCTGCACGGTATGTACAAGTTGGGAAGGTGAAGGATGGAAGGGAAGACCTCTTTCTTCAGTTGTCTCTGCTACTCAGTAGATGGACTGTCTTGCATTGAAAAGAGCCTGCGTTAAAAGGAGCATGGCCAGCATGTCAAGGGAGGTGATCCTCCCCCTCTGCCCTGGTCAGGCCTCACCTGGAGTACTGTGTCCAGTTCTGGGCTCCCCGGTACAAAAAAGACAGGGATCTCCTGGAAGGAGTCCAGCGGAGGGCAACAAAGATGATACAGGGCCTGGAGCATCTTCCCTATGACGAAAGGCTGAGAGACCTGGGTCTGTTTATCAATGTTTACAAATATCTGAAGTGTGGGAGACAGTGGGATTTGGCCAACCCCTTTTCAGTGGTTTGTGGGGATAGGACAAGGGGCAACGGTCAAAAAATGGAGCACAGGAAGTGCTGCACCAACACGTGAAAGAACTTCACAGTGAGGGTGACAGAGCACTGGAACAGGCTGCCCTGGGAGGTCGTGGAGTCTCCTTCTCTGAAGATATTCAAGGCCCATCTGGATGCCTACCTGGGCAACCTGCTCTAAGGATCCTGCCTTGGCAGGGGGGTTGGACCCGATGATCTCTTGAGGTCCCTTCCAACCCCTACAATTCTGTGATTCTGTGATTATATTTGTATTTTTGAACTTTGGTTTGTTTCATGTACCTCTTGTTTTGGATTTACCACAAGTTTTCTGAGATACAAATAAATGACATGCAAGATTTTCTTTACTCTGTTCTCCTACAGACACTCTCTGGATGTACATCCTCTTTGTTTCCTGTTGCTTATCCTTTCCTTGGTTGGAATGTTGCCTTTATGGTTGTGAAAACTCTTGGGGATGTGCCACATGGCTGTGGCATGAAAATTTGGAAGATTCACTGTGGTTCACAGAATGCTTGGGTTGTTTTGGTGGATTAGCTTTCTAAACAGATACTGCAAATAAAAAAAAAAAAAAGTATTTTTAACATCATGGTTTAACTTATTCTGTTCAGGAAAGAGTGCAAATCAGAAGATGCTACTTGCAAGATCTCAGAATCTGAACCTGAGGAATTATCAGATGAAGCAAGTGCTGACACCTTCTATGGAACTTCTCCTCCTAGTACACCCCGCCAGATGAAGCGTATGTCAACAAAACATCAGAAAAATAACATTGGGAGACCTGCTAGCCGGTCCACTTTGAAAGGTAGGAGTGCTTTTTTTTTTCTTTTTTTTCCCTCCTTTTTTGGCGGAAAAAAAATGTCATGGTCACAGCCTTTGTTACCTAAAAAAAGGAAATATACAGAAGATGGAGCAAGTCTCTGAGATGCACAGTGAAAGGACAGTGAAAATAAGTAAAAGCAGACCTCACGTATTGCAACAAAGAAAGATTGGTTTGGGTGTAAGAAGAAAAATCACCATGAGTGGTCAGACAGTGATCATTTTGCACTTTAATGTCACTGAGGCAATTAACTTTGCACTGTTTACTTTCACCCAAGTATTAGTCATAAAGTCGTATCTAGGAAAAAACAAACAAAAGATACTCCAGAAATGTTCTTTCCTAATGTTACTAGGTGATGATACCTACTTCTAAATAAAACATTTTTAGGTTAAAGTATGAATTTTAAGATTTAAAAATTTTTTGCTCAAATACAAAATATGGTAATTGCTTGTTTTTTAAATAATAATAAAAAAAAACCCACATGCAGTAGCTAAATCTTTTCAAGCTACTCTTCCAAGGGGAAAAAAAAAAAAAAGGAAAAAAAAGTCTGGCAATTATAGTAGTTTTGCTGGGCTTATGATGGATGCTAAATACCATTTTTTTATCAGATTATATGTTCAGTATTTTCATACAGAATATACTTAAGGTGGTTTTTTTTTTGCTTGTTTTTATCTATGTCAAACAAGGTTATTTGCCGAACTTTGTTAAGGCAGAAAGGCTATTTCCAATTAATATTTTGGAAGCAATTTTTAAAAATAGCTTCATATAAAACAGAGAACATTATCAGAGAGTATTTACTTGGAAGGATTACATTTTGAAAGTTAAGAAAGTCAGTGGTTTAGCATAAATAAGGGAATAGTGTATTCTTAAAGGAGTAGAGTTGTTGAGTGCAAGTTCCTAATACAAGGGCCCATGCAAACATCTTCCAAAGGTTTTTGTTCCCTTCCACTTCAGACAACCTCTGAATAATGTCACCATTAAGTGAGAATTCCCCAAAAGAATTTTTCCATAGACTAAATTGAAGAGAAATCTCCTTATATTTGACAGTTAACTGTGTAGTCATTGGAATTATTAAGCTCTTTTTATTGGCTTTTAATTGTGCTTTTTGGCTAAATTAAACTCTTCTAATGCAACATTGACCTTATTTTCGGTATATGATTTAATAATTTTTTTTCTGTGATTTTCTTGTAATTCTGTGCTTTTTTGAAAAAAAAGGTTAATTTCTAATCAGAGAAAAATTGTGTTACTAGAAAGAGCTATAACTTATGCTATTTCTTTAGTCTTCAGTGCTGAGCATGTATTGAAGATTGATACCTTTACAAGAAATAGGGAGCTGTTGATTCTCCTTGCTAATAGATTTGGAGGTTTTGGAGCAAGTTCTTTTAACTTTCTGCTTGTGAGGGAATGGTTCATGTTTCTTGAATAACAAAATTCCGATCTTGGTTGCTGTGAATATCTTAAAATATGTGGAAATGTTTTTATTCTTGGATGAATTGGTCAGTGCTGTATACTGTAAAATATGTTTTTCTGGAAAGTTCGTAGTTCATTTAGCTTAACTTTGCCCGTATGTGTGATCTCAGAAAATTTATTTTGTATTAAAAAAAATAAAAATAAAAAAAAAATCTTCAGAATGGACTAGTTAATTGACTTTGAATGTGTATGCAGATACTCTTACTCAGATCGAAGTGTTTTTAATTCAGTTAAGAGAATTAATTCACGGGTTAAGTTAATTTAACAAATCCATTTTAAAAGTAAATTTGAGGTAACTTTCCATACACAGGCATGTAACACATTCAATGTAGTGTTTTTTCTTTATTTAGACAACTGAAAGAATTTGGGGCATTAGGGACTTGCTTTCTTGTGTCTCCAGAGTTTGTTTCTTTGTTTAATTTTGGGCATACCAACTTGCATTTAATACTAAAAAAAAACAAACAACAACAACAAAAACCCCTGTTACTATAAAATCTGTTTAAACTAGTTTGAATGCTTTCTCCTTTACCCCAAGAATAATAGGATTTACATTTTTAAGCTGATAAATTCATTTTAGAGTTGCTCATAAGACACAAGTGTGTCTTTTGCCTTTTTTTTCTGTCTGGGATGTTTTGAAATGTCAGTTCAGTGACGCTTTCTTACTGAAGTTTTTAGACTAAATAAAGAACGTTGTCCCTGTCTCCTTTTTTGTGAATAAAGAGTGCATGAAACTCGAAGCAAAACCTCCTTCTACTCCCACTCTCTTACCCTTATCAATTTCCTCAAGTTCTCTTTTCCTATAAAATTAAGGCATATCCAAAGCACTGAAGACTAGAGATGTATTGGAGGATACAAAGGGAAGCACGTTCATAGTTGATCCCAAGCTATTAAGTACTTACTTAGTCAAGACAAGACTTATATTTCAGTTTATTTATTTAGGATTTCAATGCATTTTGATCAATAATTTTATTTAGCATAAGTTCTTTTTTACAGAGCAGGTATCCCTAAAGCTTTTTGGTTACGTTTGTCCTCTGTAAAAGAAGACCTGATCTTATGGATGGTGGATACTAGAGGACTCTGTGGCTCATTAAATATCAGGAACAGCAATTCAAAGTGGAAGACCAGGTGAAAGACATCTGCCTTTTGGTACTACCCTCCTAACCAAGCATAAACACAAGATGATATTTTTACACCTCCACCCTTTGCTTTGAGGAGACCTTAATGCTTCTTTTTCTTTTAGCCTTCTTTCTCACCCTAAGTGAGAGTTGAAGTTCTGAATCAGGATAACTCAAACATCATAGGAGCAGGAGATAGCAGACTTACTTGACCGCTCCTAAACAAAAAGTGGTAAACACCACTTGGATAATACCATGTGTAAATAGCTTTTGTCAGTAGTCGTAATTACTCTCCTGGCAAAGCCCTTTGGAAATGTCTAATAAATGTGAACCTTAAAATTCCTCAAGCTTATAATGATTTTCTTCATGTTCCGTGAATGCAAAGAAAAAGCAGCACTTCTGACAGAAAGCATGAGGGTGTGTACTGAGAATCCTTGAAACAATACCTGCAGATGAACTTTCAGTCTGAAATTGTGAATTCTTAGTCCTTTTATTGGATATGTTGTTCTTCTCTACAACTGCAGCATGCTCATGCAGATTATAGGATCTGGGCCAGTACTAGAAAATGTCCGTATTAGTTTGTTTTCTATATAATGGTCCCTTGATCCTATGAAGGTTTTTATAAAATCCCTTTGTTTCACTTAGGGGCAAATGTCATAGATTAAAACAACATTGGATTTAATATAATTATTTATTGTAAATGATCTCATGCCTACTATACATATTTATTAAACTCTTGTTTCCAAGGTCACTGGAGGTGAACCAAAGGGTGCTCTTTCTGCATGGAGCCGAGAAGGACCCACAGGTTGGGGCGCAAGACCCTGAATGGGCAGTAGTGCTTGTAATAGAAGGAAACTTAAATCAGGTGCTGCTTCCTAAGGAGGAAACTTGGAAACTGAGAAGCTGATAGTAAAAATTGACAAATAAGCGTGAAATCTTATGAATCTATTCTTCCCCAAGACCCATTTGTCTAGGTAATGGGACTGCCAAATTGCAAGCACTGAAGATATTTTAAATCATGCATTTTCAGCCTTCTGTTTTTGAAGTGCTTCACAAGCTGCAATATTTTATTTTTCTGTAAATCTAAATTGAGCATTTTCAGAGAGTCATATATGAAAACAATCTGCAACATTATTAGCTAAACAGCCTTCAGGAAACTGCATGTCTGGGCAAATGTTATACCCTTAAAGAATGAAAATCCAGCAAGTGGGAATTGAAGCTTGAATTTGGACATTTGAATGCTAACACTTTAAATCATGGGTTTTCAATCCCTCTCTTGTCTCTTCCCTGTTACTTTAGGAATTAAAATAAATAAATAAAAGGTCCATTTGACTCCTAACCTCGTGAGATTCTTGTACTTAAATAAAAGAACGGGTTACTCTGTTCTTTTGCTGCTTTATAATTGTGTTTTTGTCTTGTAAATTTTTTTCTGTCCTCCAGTTAGTTGAAAATGACTTACTCTACATCAGAAGCAGCAAAACGCATTGGATATATATACACTATGAAGTACCAAGGTCTATAAAAGCTAAAAATTAAAAAAAAAGAGTTCTTGTGGCAAATGGATGCTGAGAACATCTCTCTTGGTCTATTTTAGAATTCTATGCACTTGTTGAAGGAAAAAAAATTCATAACATACAATTATCGTTGCCAAATGCTAATATTATTTTTATTCTAGTTTTATTAAATTTAAATATTTAAATACATTTTATTATTAAAAATAATAGAAACTGTTATATCTTCCTTTTGCTTCCCAAGAGCAGGTTAGCTTACACGCAGAAAGACTCATTGCAAACAGACCTCATCCTTCCTCTTCCCTGCTTGTGTAAAAAAAAGAGAGACACAGAAGAGAATCAGAAAGTTTACGAAACTGTAATCACATCCCTTCCAGAGACATTAATTTTTTTCTGGTGAAATATATGAAATGAAGGTTTCTGTTGATTAAATAAGTGGAGTTACCTTGATTGGAAGATACTTTGGTTTATCTTCCAGGGAGAGTGGGAGCAGCTGTAAGGCAGCTGACCAAACTACCATCCTCCAATGTTTCAGAGCAAGAAAGCAAATTACTTACTGAATAGTCACAGAAATTCAGTCATAATCAAGGATCAGGAATAAGGAGAATGTTCTATTTTGAAACAAACTGGAGAGCTTATGAAATTGAGACATATGAGAAAGGGTTATTTCTTGCACTTTGACCACAACAACCCCATGCAGTGCTACTGTCTTGGGGCAGAGTGGCTTGAAAGCTGTGCAGACGAAAAGGATCTGGGGATGCTGACTGATGCTCACCTGAACGTGAGCCAGCAGTGTGCCCCGGTGGCTAAGAAGGCCAGTGGCATCCTGGCTTGTATCAGGAATAGTGCAGCCAGCAGGACCAGGGAGGTGATCGTCCCCCTGTACTCAGCTCTGGTGAGGCCGCACCTCGAGTGCTGTGTTCAGTTTTGGGCCCCTCACTACAAGAAGGACATCGAGGCCCTGGAGCGTGCCCAGAGAAGGGCTACGAAGCTGGTGAAGAGCCTGGCACACAAGTCCTGTGAGGAGCGGCTGGGGGAACTGGGGTTGTTTGGTCTGGAGAAGAGGAGGCTCAGGGGAGACCTTATTGCTCTCTACGACTACCTGAAAGAAAGGTGTGGGGAGCTGGGGGGGTCAGCCTCTTCTCGCAGATAACTAGCGACTGGACTAGGGGAAATGGCCTCAAGTTGTGCCGGGGAGGTTTGGGTTGGAAATGAGGAGACATTTCTTCTCAGAAGGAGCAGTCAGGCAGTGGGACGGGTCGCCCAGGGAGGTGGTGGAGTCGCCGTCCTAGGGGGTGTTTAAGGAAAGGTTGGACGTGGTGCCTGGGACCATGGTTTAGTGGGTGACATTGGTGGTAGGGGGATGGTTGGACCAGAGGATCTTAAAGGTCTTTTACAACTCTTATGATTCTGTGTCCCAAGTGGCACCAAGTGTGATTGGGAATGATATGAAAACCATGGTGGTACAGACCTGCAGAGCAAAAGTTGTTGATGAAAGAAAAAAAACAGCATTATTAAAATAATGTTATGAGAATTTTAAATAAAGGGAGTATTTTAAGTTGAGATTATTTAAATGATTAACATTTTGAGGGAGTGATGCCGTTGCACATCTTTGAATGCCTCATTTTGTGCTTGATAGCACATGAAAAACTGGAACCATAATGTAGTATACACATTCACATGAAGTGAATGCTGTAATCAGAAGCTAAATAGAAAAACAAGGATCTGTCGTTTTGGATGGGCAGTGATTGCAATTGGGTGCTGTTTACTCTTTTGTTTCTTTCATTCTTTCTGACTCAGATCCTGTCCCTGTGCACAAATAACAGTAACTTTTAGTCATCAGCTCTTTTTTTTAGCTGATGGGATCCTAAACACAGTTTTCTTGCTTTTTATTTACAACCACATCTCAGTCTGCATCGATTCAGATAAACTGGTGAGTTTGTTTTGTAGGGAAGTTGTTAGTTCCTATATCCTTCTTTGTTCTGTACATGTTCCATATGTTGTAATCTACTCCTTGTCACTACCATATTTAATTTCCCTTCACTCTTCCAAGTGCAAACTTCTTCACATGCTTTGTTTCTTTGTCTGTCTTTTCATGTGCATGCGTGATGAAAAATAGGAAGCAGAAAAGAGAATTTGTGTAAGAAATTGAAGCCCACAATTTTCTTACTTTAAGAAGAGAGGCAACATTTATACTTTTTGGGAGGCGAGTTGTACCTTTCTGTCCTGGAGACTGTGTCATGTAGAGAGTGACCAAGTAAGCTGAACCTAACAGTAGGACTTCTGAACAGCAACATCTATGTGGAGCCTGTGCCTGCTCAGGGTAAAGACAGTCCTAACTGTGGCCACCTATGTGGTGATTTCTGTTGTGACTGTGATTGAAAAGATGGGAATGGACTCAGTACTCTGAAAGTAGTTGTTTTGTAATAGGTGTAATTTTAGTTGTTTGTCTTTTTTTAATGTTTTAAAAATTGCCGCTTCTCACATGATACCATGTGTCTGTGGATCCAGCTAGTGTTTGGGTCCCTTAATAAAGGTATAAAAATTACGTATTGTATTTTAAATAACATTCCATAAGATACTAGCAGGAGATGAGTATGTGCATCATTATACTGTGTCTATTGCATCTTTCTACTTCATTGCATTTCAGACTGACTTAAAAAAGGGGTAGGTTTCTGTTTTCATCTTTTGATCAGTTGCCTTTTTTTTTTTTTTTTTAAAGTGAGCTCTTTAAGATCCCAGCCTGTGGTGTGCTCCCTCTCACCAGTCAATTGTTGCTTAGTCATAAAGCCTACCTACCTCATGCAGTGTTAATGGTAGTTGTAACAGAACATCTCTTAGTATAGCTGAACTTGCTTTACTAATTAAGTTAAGCCTATATTATAAAACTGCAATAAAATTGCTAGTAGGAGCTCATACAGATGTACCATTGACTTTAACATTTATTGCAGAATTGTCAGATGTATTTGAGTCATTGACATCTGTTTATTTAATAACACAAATATATTTTGAAGCAATTGGTAGATTATTGTGCCTGGGCTTTGTTAGGATTGATGAATATTCAAGTATTAGGGCACTTTGGATGTCTAATAATGAATTATAATGTTTTTAACTTATTATTTTTCAGTCTGTTTTGGTGGGGAGGGAAAGTAAAGATGAATACTGAAAGAGAATAATAAGTTTAAAAATATAAACGTAAGTGGTTTAGAAGACCTGGCAACTAGAGTGTAAGTTCAGAAAGTGATGGGGTTTTCATTTATTTTACATGGTCTCCAAAATTTGTTTGCCATCAAAGTGCTAAGTTGATTCATTTCTAATCTACCTCAGCGTTGGTAAGGTTTGGGGTATGTCTGTGTTGTTCATCTCTGCTAACCACTTTCATCTTTCTCCTTTCTTGCAAATGCAGAGCATGTATTCTTGCTGCTTGTCTTTCTTAGCTTTTAGGGCCATTGTCTCCTCACGGCAGTGCCAGCTGTGGTGTGGAATGCAATTTAATACGCTCAGCAGTACTCTTAGTCTTAGATGGGTGCTGGCTTAGTCTGGTGCTAGCTAATATCCATAGTTAGTAACCAGTGAGGGTTTGGTACTGCTGTCTGACACAGCAGCGTTTGAGTAGATGTAAATGTAAAATCAGTTTCATTGAATTCCATAGCAGATCTCATAGTAACTTTCTGTTTCCAGGAGCAAAGCTGTTTCTGAGTTAGGTTTTTATGTGTTGTCTGCTGTTGTACTTGGTAGCTATTCAAAGATAAATGCATAAATACCTGAAATAAAATCAGTGTAAGGGGTATTAATAAACTCCATATTTGTAATGCTAAAAATTTGTCTATGCTAAAAATGTTGAATTATGGTTTGATCCTGGATATATGGATATGACACTATAAAGTTTCTCAGTGCTACCCTGTGTTATAAGACAGATGGAGAACTTGCAACATTTCAAAATGAAGATGTTTGAAGGTGCATACATGCAGAATGCTTAAAAACCAACTTACTGATGTTACTTATTTCTGCAGTTGCCCTTGTAGACCTATCATAGCATTGAAAATTCCAAGATGATAAGCAAATCAGATGGTTTCTGAAATACTAATAACCTAACAGATTGTTAAGCTGCTCATTAGTATGTTGCATATAGAAATAAACTATTCCCAGAATTATGCTTGCTTCTGGTTTTGGGTGGTTGATCTGAGATGCAGACTGCTCTCCTCCCTCATGTCCGACCATTGGGTTATTTAATAGCAGCTTCAATCTTGAAAGCATAGCTCCGGATTACTTCAGCTGCAAGTACTCGGTGTATTCATAACTGAGACCTGAAGTTGAGCAGCTCTTTTTAGAGAGTGCCTTTTCAAAAAGCTTGGATTAAGTTGCATTCTTCACAGAATTTAGCTAGAGTCAGGAATAGAATTAAGTTTTCTAGAATGGCAGTCATTTGCCTTAACCATGAAATTCTCTTCCCTTCTGCAAGTCTCTGCTTTTTCTGTGCCAAGCTTTTAGTTTTTATAGCAATGCAAGTGGTGATTTTAGAGTGCAAGTAACAGCCCTGTTTACTATGCATCTCTCCAATTACTTTTCTTCTTTAGGCTTTCAAGGAGAACCAGGATCTTTATGCTTTCCTATTCCATAGCTTGGTGTTTTTTCTTTCTTCCTTATATCCTTCAGAAGATATTTTCTTCTTCTTCAGAGTTAAGTGCTGTTACACATCTTGTGGCCTACCCCAATCCTGTGGGGGGTATGGTACCACTCTGGTGAGGATTTAATTATAGTTTTTAGATATGGGGAGTGGAAGGAGGCATTGTGGGAGGTCACACCATTATTGACTTGCTTATTGTTCATTAACAGCTGAAAACAGGGTTTGTAATGGCTTTTTAAGATTGTAAGATTAAAGTTGGGCAGTTTTCTTTACCCAGCTACTTTTCTGAGCTAATCCTTCTGAGGAAAAAGTCTACTGAATTCTATTTCCAAGCAACAGGTTAGTTGAATATATATTAACTCTTAGGGATATGTGATTAAAATGTGAATAAAAAATATCCATTCACTTGTGCCATGGGAGTTTGCTAGACTTAAGCAAGCTCTGGTCTTCAAGCAGAAACTTTCCAGGAACTTAAATATTGTCTGCAGCATTCTGGGCTTTGTTCATGCCCTGGACTAGAAAGCTGAGAAACATTTTTGTGCTCTTAAGTATTGGGTGTAGGCAATGTAGAGAAAGAAACTATCAAAATAACTTGTAGAGGGCATCTGAGCCGGAACTGTGAAGAATGAGAGCATGTACAAGGAGCATGGAGAACAGAATGGAGAGTTGCTAGTCACCACCAGGAGGAGTTTAAACGGGGTGAGGTGTGGCAGAAGTAGCTAGGTGGACAGGGCAGGAGTTGGTGGGGATTGGAAAGATGGGTGCAGAGTAGAAACGGGAGGGGAAGTTGGCTGAAGAGAAGCAGATCAGATTAGGAGTAGTGTAGTGTGTATTTAAATTTCTGCTTTTAGTGGTCCCTTGTTTTTGTCAATAATGATGCCATACTGGTGGGGTAGTAAACCCCACCATTTAAGCTATTATAACAGCTTAAGGATAAGGAAAGAAGGGTAAAATAGATGGTATCTTGGAAGAGGTCTGTAATGATATTGTTTTCAACTTTAGCTTTGAAGTCTCCTGCTTTTATTTTAGACCTCAAGAAGTGGTAGCATGCCAAAGACTTGTCTGGATTTCCCAGTTACCCGTTGGGCTGATAAAAGCTACTGTCTTTACCAGCAAACCTTATCTTGAGTTTGATCCTTTGGCAGAATGCCTGATTTATTTAGGGTTTTTCCTTTCAATTAGGAACACGTTCTTAAATGTGGAATTTGTTGGTGGATCTCTGTAAGCCTCCGAACAGAGATGTTAGAAAACGTTAGAATTTGTTTTGCCTGGATGTGTGTTGCATGAGGTTTCCTGCTCTTAGTTGAAGGATCATTCTGTGCTACCTGGTGAGAACTCCTCCTCCAACCCCAGCCCCTGGCAGCATGAGCTTCCAGGTGTGCCATGCTTGGAAATGGAGAGGGTGTGCTTTTTTGAGGTTCCCGAAACACTTGGAAAAAACAGGGAGAGTATACATTTCACGGGAGTGTTTGTGTATTTATAGACTTGTTTGCCCTACCTGGCCTAGCCTTTAATGTTAGCCAGAGATGAACCTAAAAACTTTTTCAGCAGGGATTGCTTTCTAATTTTCTAAACTTGAATTGCAGGCTAAATTAGAAAGATTAAATAATGCATAAAACAGAATTCTAAATTGCACATAGGTAGAGACATTTTTTTTCTTATTATTTTCACCACTTGTCTTTTCTGTCCTTAAATCTAGCTGCAGAATCTGGAGACCCATGCTCTTAGTCATCAGTTGTGTGGGATGCTTTTCTTTCAGTATATCTGGTTTGGAGGACTGATGGTCCAGATCAGTGTTTTCACTGTTTTATAGTAGGCAGGTGTTCGCCTTTTCTAATGAAGCTGTACAAGCTTAGATTTCTTTACGTATGTTTATTTTTTCTCCTTCTGAACAAATCTAGAGTTTCAACAAGCTCAAGTGATTGACATCTCTTGCTGCTGTTACCAAAAGGGGGTCTGATCACTATCATTGGGGTATGACTTAAATCCTTGAGGTGTTTTCTCTTTTCAGTTCCCCATCAGGGGCTGAATATTTCTGTCTCTGCATTCTTCAATTAGCATGTTCTGTGTAAATGGCTGTACCATTCATTCGTATTTCCTGAGTTGTTACCATACTTCGAAGACTTTCGTAACATTCTAGAAATTATTCATCATAAGAGTACCTAAGCTTCTGAAGGGTTTGTTAGTTAGCTTTTTCTGGAGATCACATGTATACAGTATTATCTGGTGTATGACACTGTATGTGATATATCTGGGAGGAAAGTGCTCTGTCCACACACCTCTACGTTTGCTTTCGTTTCAGACAGCTCTGCAACCTTAATACAATTCCTTTGTCTGCATACATTTTGATAGTCTTTGAGCTGTGTTATCACATCAATTCTTTTCCAAAGAACTTCTGTCTTAACTGAATAGAGATTGAGTGGAATTTTGAAATGCAGAAAACTGGACTGTACCTTCTTGTGTGGCAGATACTGGAACATATGTAGCAAATGAAACGAGAATGGAGGGTGATCTGATAATTAAAGTGAAGTGCATCATAGGATGATAACAGCACTTTGCCACGAGAAGTTGTGTGATGCTAGCTAAGTAGCACAAATGAAAATCTTAGTGTGTGATTATTAATATCTATTTCTTGTTTTTTTCCAGAAGCAGCTAGAGTTTCTGGGACGTTGTTTGCAGAAGTGTTGGGAATTTGAGGTGCAATGGAAGTCAAGAAGCTTTGAACACAAAGTGCTCAATGTTCTGTAATGTTGAGCAATAGCTCTTTCCATTTTTGGTACCCAGAAATGTGGTGGCTTGACTGATTTTCCTCTGTCATGCTTTTCCATACATAGAAAGGGAATAATATTATTCTTCCACTGAATAGGGCTGTTTTGCAGATAATTTTATTGCTATTACTGGTATTAATTGATACTATAGTTAGGAGCACAGTAGTGAAGACTGTAAGGAAATTATTACTTCTAGAGTGGGGAATGAGTCATGTGCAACAGATAATCCTTAGAATCACACAGTGAATAGTGAAAAGAAGACAGAGTATTCAGCCATCATTCTGTAGGTCTTTTCTGTTCCTGAATAAGTAGGGGCCCTGGGGGAGTGAGGGGAGTGTGGAGTGTGACCAGCTTGTTTTGTTCCAGCTGCTGATGCCTGGACTGCAGCTAGTCTGAATATAGATGCTTCTCTCATCGTCTTTAAGAGAAAGAGAACAACTCTTTAATACTTTCAATACTTACCAAGTAGTTCTTTCTGGCAAAGCCCAGATTGAAATACTTTTGTTAGTGTTACAGAAAAGTAGTAAGGTCTGCTGCTGCTGCGGAAAGAAAAGGAAGAGAAGAGAAGGTACTTGCACAATTAGACAGAAAAGGGCTGCTGTTTTGTGGTAAGGAAGAAGGCAAACTATTATGTTTGGGGAGAATGGGAAAGTAGGCTTCTGGAGGTAGTGTATTAAGACTACAGAGGGCTTCCCAGAACTAAGAACAGTTTCCCAAGAGCTGGGATCAGATCATTCAAGCCAGATTTCAGAATCCATGCGTGCTCCAGTTTTTATGAGATTGCATGTGCAATGGAACATTTTTAATTTTGGTTGACTTAGAAATCTTAATAATATTCTATTGCATTTTGAGTTTTTATCTAGGAGCTTGTTTGACAAATGTATAGAAAATAAACTTGGAAAACATTCTCTTCCTTTTAATCATACTTAGTTCTCTGTAGATGACATACTCAGTATAATGAAAATTCTGACGTCCTTTCTACATCAGAGTTAAACAAGAGGAGAAAAAAAATTTCCTTTGATATTAGTATTGATTCTGCTGTACTAATGATAATTGCTAAGACTTCATTTTACTTCTACCCTTGCATATTTCGTTTTATTGATACTAAGAAATGTAATATGCACACGCTAAGAAACTGGGAACTGATTGAATGATTTTTCTTGTTGGTGTAGTCAGATTCTTTTTTTTTTTTCTTTTACAGAAAAGATGAGTGTACCAGCTCAGGCTGTGCATAAAGACAATGGGAAACCCATTGAGAACGTGGAGGAGCACAGCTATAAGCAAGGGAAAAAAATCCGAGACACCCTAAGGACAACAGAACGAGATCACAAGAAAAATGTGCAGTGCTCATTTATGTTAGACTCAGTTGGTGGGTCTCTGCCAAAAAAAACAATTCCAGATGTTGATCTCAATAAGCCTTACCTCAGCCTTGGCTGTAGCAATGCTAAGCTTCCAGTCTCTGTGCCCATGCCAATAGCCAGAACTGCACGCCAGACTTCTAGGACTGATTGCCCAGCAGACCGCCTAAAATTCTTTGAAACCCTGCGGCTTTTGTTAAAACTTACCTCAGTCTCAAAGAAAAAGGACAGGGAGCAAAGAGGACAGGAAAGCACCTCTTCTGTCTGGCTGAACCGATCCAATGAACTGATCTGGCTGGAGCTGCAAGCTTGGCATGCTGGCCGGAGCATTAATGACCAAGACCTCTATCTCTATGCAGCCCGTCAAGCTATCCCCGATATTATCAATGAAATCCTCACGTTCAAAGTGAACTATGGAAGCTTCTCCTGTGTAAAAAACGGAGCCAGTCTCAATGGTACTTCAGGAGAAGGAGTTTGCAAAACAACACATGGAACTAGTGCTTTGGGTTACTCAAGTTACCACGAACACCTCCATCGCCAGCGGGTCTCGTTTGAGCAAGTAAAGCGGATAATGGAGCTGCTAGAGTATATAGAAGCACTTTATCCATCTCTGCAGGCTCTTCAAAAGGACTATGAAAAATATGCTGCAAAGGACTTCCAAGACAGAGTGCAGGCACTCTGTCTATGGCTAAACATTACAAAAGACTTAAATCAAAAACTAAGGATTATGGGAACTGTTTTGGGCATCAAAAATCTTTCTGACATTGGCTGGCCAGTGTTTGAAATTCCTTCTCCTCGACCATCTAAGGACAATGATCCAGAGGATGAAGAAGTTGATAGGGAAACAGAAGTAAAGGAATCCTCAGGAACATGCACAGAGGAGAGTGATGGTGAAGAACAAATCTCTGAGGAGAATGTTGAGGAGCTTAGACAAGCCATCAAGAACAATTTTACTAATAAGCCAAATTTTGACTTTCAGGACCATTTTTCAAGGAAGCTTGATAGGCTTGAATCTGAGGATGACTCTGCCTCTTGGGTTATTCCAGAATGCAGTGCTGAGGCAGGCTGCAGCAAACACTGTTTGACCTCTATTTACAGGCCATTTGTAGATAAAGCACTGAAGCAAATGGGGTTGAGGAAGCTAATTTTAAGACTGCACAAGCTAATGCATGGTTCATTGCAAAGGGCTCGTATGGCGTTGGTAAGGAGTGATTGCCAGCTGGAGGTAGGTTGTTACTGGTGTGAATGGGTAACAGGAGTACCCCCACGAGCAGTATTGTTTCTAACTGAAACTGCAGGAATTGGGATCTTTTGAAAGTATTGATTGCTTTGCTGTTTTTGGAAGATAATGTATATTATGATTAAGAGCCCTATTCTACTTCAACAGAAGTGAATCTGTCATTTGATCTGATTTAGAATGTCTGCAGCACAACATAGTTCTGTGTTTGTAATTTAAATGACATTTTATGATAACATCTTGTCTCATTAAATTTTCTAACATCTAAAGCCTCAAGTCAGAAAAATTGCAATGGAAAATAAGGCACAAAAGATTAATTATAAGAAAAAATTAACTATGGAAGTGTGGAATTGACACTTTTTCCTTTTCTTGTCTTCAAGACTGGAAGTCTCTCTGCAAGACATCCTTTATCAAAACATCATAATTGTTTTGGTTCTTTTTCCTCTTCTATATGAATGAAATTCTGTGGTGATATGTTATGCTTGAGTCCAGATCGGAGAAGTAAATGGACTCTTAACCTTGAAATCTATGAAAGAAAGTCATGTTAGCATGCTGCTTTCTTCAACTCTCTCTTAATTTATTTATTCTTTTTCATTGGGTGATTCTACAATATTAATAAAGAATAATTGTTAGTTAATAAAATTATGAATTATGCAATAAATGAAGGACTAGCTGACATTTCATATGGTAATTTGTGTTCACTAGCTCTTTCAAGACAGAATATTGTTTTTTAACTTAAACTGTTATTTAACTTCTGGGCAATTTTATGTTAGGAGGAACTAGTAGTTAGGATTATTTGTCCTCACTGATGAACTGGCACTGTTCGGGGCCTAACCGTGGATTCTGGATAAATGATTTCTTAGCTAACGTGCCCATTGTAATATGGATACTGTGTGTGGTCTGAGACACATTGCTGGTCCCTAAGTGCGTCTGTCACATTTGCAAGAGAAACAAGAATGCTTTTCTCCCCTGGAGGTTAACTAAGGATAACTAAGTTTACCTTTATAAAGTGATATGATTTTAGAAAATTGTTTTTGTTTGTACTGTTGCTAATGTAGAGAGTACTGTAAAAAAGAAAAAAAAAAGCTATTCAATTTTTATTCTCCAATTGGTTTCAACTCTAGGAATGTTATAGGCAGTTTTGTATTTAAAAAGTTTGTGTATTACTAAGAAATCATGTCCATAAGCAAAACCTGCAGATATCTGTTGCCATAACCAAAATAGAACCCATATATACTTAGGTGGGATGTTTAGCTTAATATACAGGCAGAAATTTTATAATATGTAATATGTAATACCTTTTAAAAAAGAAAGGAAGTAAAGTATAATTTGGGGAGATTGAAAATGATTTTGAATGTATTTTTGAAATTGCTGAATACCTTAAATTTTTGAAATTGCTGAATACCTTAAATGTCTTGACTTCATGAGGGTTCTTAATAAGTTAATGAAACTAGAGTTCTTACTGGAGGTTCAAAGAAACCATTTGGTAATTTAGCAGTGGTTGTCTTGTGTAAGATGTATGGATAACCTTCTCTCTCTCCTCTATTCTTGTGAATTCTTCAAATGTTCATTTTCAGTAATTATTCCATTTTCTTTGGAGTATTGTCCTCCTTTAAGAAAGGGTATATGACTGAAGGTGAATGTTACGAAATCATAAACTTCTTTCCTGCACCAAAATTAAATGAAGGCTGTCAAAAAAGAGAAAATACTGCTTGTCAGAAGTGCAGTACCTACTGTAACAGAATATGTTACCATACTAAAATAGAAGAGAGTTTTGACAGTTTTGAATTGGCTGGTCTTTGTAAATGGCAGTGCTTTGAAGGAAATTAGCAATGTAATGCTAATTTCATCATAAATGTATGTAAATGCTTATACAGATGAGTGTTTGTAGGGTTTTTTTTAAAGTACAAGTTTTATTCATCATAGTTGTGCTCTGACATTTTAACAAGGCTTAGGTACTATAGAGTGTTTTATGTAGAAGTCATATGATTTGATTCTCAGAGAAAATAGCTATTATTTTGTATTGTTTACAAAATTAAATAAGTTATTTGATTAGAATATTATTTAAAGCCATTGCATCCTGTTTGTTTTTTATCCAACTGGCTGCACTTTCAAATTTTATGCAGGATCTTAATAAATAGCTTGTGTTTTTTTTTTTTTTTAAAGTGTTTTGTAGACACTTGAGAATATTTCACATTGGGCTTGCTGAAGAATAAGATTAGTCAAGTTGAACAATAGATGATTAAGTGTCTAAAACTAAGCCCTAGAGTAATATGCTGATGTCTGAATGTTAGAAAATGAAATAACAAGTTCAATTTTGTTGCGTCATGTTTATTCATAGACTAGTTCTTTAATATTTTTATGACTAGATTTTCCAACACCATGCTTGCATCACAGTGAGGGTTGTATGTATCAGATATTTTGTTGTACTGTACAGCATTTTCATGATCTATTATTAATGAAAGTCTCTTTTGTAAAAGCTTTGAGCTCTGACAGTATTCTTCAGAAAATAAAGTTCGTTAAAAGAGATTTAGTAAAAAGAAGACCTGAATGTACCTCTTAAGAATTTCTTACACTTTAGATCAACTAGTGATTAAACTTCAGCTAAATTAGGTGTAGAGGAAATCCCCACTGATGCATATTCGCTATTTCTGTATAATGAGATAGCGATTTTATAAACCACTTGCAAATCTGCAGCTCATAGCGTTTTGTGCTAACATTAGACAGTAATGAATGTGCTATCCCATCCCACATGCCAGTTGAGAAACTTCAGAATTTTAAAAAATAAAAAACACTAAAAAACTGACTTCTCAGTAGCTGTAATTTTGTGTGGCTCTTCTGAGGAAGCAGGGCTTGTACAACACTTTAGGCATAAATGTCAAAAATGTGTGTGTAAGTGTAAAGAAATAAACATTTTTTAATTTTCTTTTAGAAAAGTAGCTTAAAAGTGGCTTAAAATTTTTTAACTTAAAGGTTCCACTGTACCATTTGATCTGATTTCTTATCATATCTCCTTTGTAGTGCTGTTATTTAAATTTGACTGAAGAAAGCCTAGAAAATACTAGTTACGTCTAATATATGAATGAAAGATATTCAGGTCTCATAATTAGCAGCTATGAAATAAAACACACTTAATCTTAAACAAATATTATCTATGGTGTGTTAAGAACTGCACACATATTGAGATACAAATTTTTTTGCTAGTTTAAACTCCACAAAAGCCTCCACGTACATCTTTTCTTAGAACATTGTGATAAGACTTGTAGTTTAGATATCTAGGATGTACAGTTCAGATATTTTCAATTACTTTCTCTAATTAGAAATGTCATTTCGTTTAAATGTAGTTTTCATTTAAATGAAAAGTAAGTTTAGTAATTGAAAAAAGCAACTTAATCTTTTTAATCTTCCTTTTGTAATTTCAGTTTCTTACATCTACCAAAGTTCAGAAAAAAATATTTCAAAAGTTTTGTTCAGTTTAGCTAGTGATGCTTCCATGAACATTGCATTACTTTACAATGTGGAGCTTTATATAAAGTTAGAAAGCCTAAAGTTTTTGATACGCTGTGTATTCGAAAAAGAACAAGATTACTCATCTGACGTAGCCAAGTGCAAACTTCTTTCTTCAGTCATAGTCATAGGTGTAAGGCCATTATTATTATTATTGTGAAAATTCCAAGTATTGTATCTTATAATGACCTGAATATATATATATTCCTATATTACGTTAGAGATAACTTAATTATAACCTCAAACAGCAGTTTCTTCATGTGTAGTGAAGGAATCTTTGAGCTTTAATAGATGATTTAATTATTTTAAAGCAGAACCATAAAGTAAGAAAATGTGTTCACTCCTAAGGGTCCATAATTGTTTTCCTCAGCCTGGTGATCCTCAAATCAAAAATAATAATAATAAAAATAATAAAAAAAATAGCTTTAAAACAATAAAACTAATCAAAAACCCACCAACAAAAAAAAAATTGAAACTTCTATGGTTGACTTGCCAGTTAATTAATAGGTAGCTGTAATAAAATTTTACCTTTTAAAAATAGGCTTTTGTGTATGCTACTTTAAACAGACTCTAAATCTTAAAGAATTTGGGGATCCTTTTCATGATACCTATTTCTTGTTACAGTTTTCAGAATTTCCAGATCCCATGTTGTGTTCAGATTATGTGCAGTTATTAAATTCCCCACCTTGCTGTGAGCAAAAATGCAGCACTGTATCATGGGAAGAGCTGAAATCCATGGATTTACCATCTTTTGAACCTGCATTCTTGGTCCTTTGCCGAGTCCTGCTTAATGTTATTCACGAGTGTCTCAAGCTCAGGTTGGAACAAAGACCTGCTGGGGAACCATCTCTTTTGAGTATTAAACAGGTTTGCTTCAAATGCTTTTTTTTCCTTATTATTTTTTCTATTTGAAATTACTTTGTCTCTTTCATTGCAATAAGGTCATCTGTTTAAAGAGGATTTGCTTAAGAAATGTCAATATATAAATATGTAATTTTTTTTTTTTTTTATAAATTTTCTATTTCATTGTGGAGTTGTGGTTTTTGCATAGTAAACAACTGGTTATGTATACCTCTCTGATTTAGACTTCCAGGAATCAAAACTGGTGATTAAAGAATTATCAGTCAGCGAAGGTAAATAGTGTTTGTTCCATTTGCATTATAAGCTATATAACTTTGTCCAGCACATTTACCTCTATATGGCTTTCCTAGACAGAGTAACCAGTTTTAAGAGGATGGATTTAAGGGTCTGTATATTTGTTTTATATTTGATTTGATCTTTTTCCTTTGTGAATGTGAGACCTCTGCCAGTATGCAATGCACACATAGCGTAAGTTGACAAAGAAGAAAAAATGAAAAATGATCTTATTTCCCAACATATTTTTTTATACAAATATCAGATCTTATAAGGGTAGTTACCAAGATGGTCAGTCCTGTCACAGCTTGAGAATTTTCTGTGAGGACTTATTTTCTGATAGCTATCTGAAACAAGGAGGGCTGTTCAGCCAGTGTTAGCATATCTTGGACTAGACTTAGAAAAATGGTATTGATCTAAAGTCATCTCCCTGGCAAGTATAATCAGATCATGGCTTCATCAGGTGGTCTTTCAGGGTAAGCTTTTAAAATAAGCTATCTGGTTGAGTATGATTCCAGTTATCCAGTCCTCCAAAATCAATTATTATAGTACCTTATGGTCCTAACCAAATAATTTCTGGTGACTCTTTTAGCGAGGGAATTGCAGTTTCAGTCTTAAGGGTCAAGTTTATAGTATAGTATACTGTATTGTAAGGTGCAATATCCTTTTTTCTTTTTTTTTTTTTCCAGAGACGGAGGATAATTTTTGTCCTTATTTCTTGTATTACATTTATGGACTTTGAATTGTGCAAAAACGATGATTTCTTCCTGAAAAATAATGTATTTGTTACAAACTGTTTTGATGGTGTATACTGTCTCACTAATTACATTGAAAAAATGAATTGAACTCAGCAAATGCTTCCTCTCCCACACAGTATTTCTGAATGGGCAAAAGAACTTTAGAGAATATTTCACAAATAGATTTATTTGTTTCCTGGAGAATTCCAAAAGTCTTGAGCAGGCTCAAAATGGAGTCTAGGGGGCTGTTTTGTTCTGTAAGTTCACAGAATATTACAGAGTTATAGAGAAGCCAGGCTTGGAGATACTCTGGTCTATTCTGGTGGAAACTGGGTCCCACTTTAGGTTATTTTTTTTTCCTCATGGAAGCATTTTTTTTTTTTTTTGGTATGTAGGCAGAATTTCCCTGAAGCGACTTGTGCCTATTGTCTCTTACCATGTCACAATGCGTCCTTGGAAAAAGTACCACCATTTTCTTTTAAAACTACCCTTTAGGTATTAGAAGACTGTGATTAGATTCCCCATGAGTGCTCTCCTCTAGGTTGGGCAAACCCAGTCCCTTGAATCGTTCTTCATGTAGCAACAGTGAAGTTCCATTTCTGTTGTGATCACTCTAGCAGGTGTCATTTGGGCCACTGAGACCTTTAAGTGTCTCCTACCCCTTGGTGCCATTTAAAATATGTAGCAGGACCGATCAGGCATGGTAGTCTTGATGCTCAGTTTTTCCAAGGTTATGGTAATTTTTTTGACTAGTAGCAAGTCAACTCTATTAAAAATAAAATTAAAATAAAATCTGATTTGCAAGTAAAATTATTAAAAAAAAAAAAAAAAGGAAAACAGAGCGGTTTATATGCTTCCAGCAGTATACTTTTCCTCTTGTCCTTTATCACTAACTTCCCTTTTTTGAACCATCTTGTCTTTCACTTTCAGCAATAGCTTTTGTGATCCTGCTTGGTCTGTGTTTTAGAGAGAGCTGTCCTCTTTGGCAGTTTGCCATTACATGATGGCAGCATAGTTCCTCAACAGTTCAAGTTTGTTCTCACCAGTTCTGAATTTGTGCTGACAAGTGGAGGGGTGTGTGTGTGTGCATGTGCATATGCTTTATTTCTGTTAGGTGGTTAAATTAGACGCTTTTTGTCACTTAAAACCTGCATCAAGTTCCTTACTGCACCATGATCTTCTGCAAAATAGCTATCAGATCTCTCTGTTTTTTTTTTTTTCACATTGGTTTGCGTATTCTAAAGGTTTGCATCATTCCATAGATGATACTGGCATGTTGCAAAAGATTCTTCGTTATAAAAGTCAGTGGAGAAATTAGGTCAATACACAGAAGATTTTTAGTTCCAGATTGTAGGATACTGTGCTAGAAAAATGCAATTTATATAATTTCTTCTTCTTCAAGACCCATTAAGTCAGTAAATAGAAGCACTATAGCATACTGCAAGTATGACTAATTTATATGTCAGGTAAATATTTAGAAAAAAGAATCTTATTAGAAACCTGCTCACTTTAAGCTACAGTACTCTGAAGGCTCTGTGACCTACCCCCATCTGCTCTGCAGAAAAGAAATTATTCTACAAAGTCCCTAAACAAAAGTGACTCATCAAAGAAACCAGTAACAGCTCTTATATTTTCAGCTTAAGTGAGGTGCACATTCTGTAGTGTGCTCCTTACAGACCATATTTTTGATTTGCATGTTGTCTTCTGAGTTTCTGTTCCAGAAGTTGACACTTAAAAGTAGCTTTACAGGGTTTTGTTTGTTTGCTTATAAATACCATGTCCTGTTGTTCAACAACACTACACCCTGGCAATGTTATTTAAATAAAAAATCTCTTTTTAGTGATGTTTTAATAATATTTTATTTCGGAATAGACAAATTACGCTCTTTGCAGGGTTTAGAAGACTTTCCAGTATCTGTAAAGTATGCAATACTATACTGTAAAGTATTGTGGACAAGTGATACTGCTAAGTCCTAACTGTCTCTGTGAATAATGAGTAGTTAGATACCAATTTTAAATTCTTTGAACAAATTATGTTTTCCTTAGTGGACCCAAGTGCAAAATGAATAAATGAACATTGTGTAAATTATATGTGGTTGAGTGGAGAGTAAAGAATACACTTTCATTTCTAAGTATATGACACATTAGAGATATAAATGTCTAATTTTTAGATTTCCACATTACAATAAATTATTTTTTTCCTTTTTTTCCGTTAACTATTGACAAATATTAAACCATTTCTTACCCTTGCTTCCCCTGAATGCTGAGAGGACACAGTGTAATTTGTTTTGGCCCAAAAAAGATCCCAAAGAACTCTTGTCATATTAATAATGTTGTTGTAGGTCTTTTGCTTTCATGAAGTCGTGCTTTCTCATACATTGAGATATTGATATTTTCTTTTGCCATTACAAAAGAGTTTAAAAATCAGGTTAACCAACCAACACCTAACTCCATTCCCTCTGACCCCTCAGATGAAACCCTCTCTTCCCTCTCTTGATCTCAGACTCTTGATTTACTGAAGTTGGTGCTGAGAACATGCCAGGGGGTGTTAGACTGATGATAATTTCAGAAGAATGCACACTTAGCACTGGAAGGGCTTCTGAAAGAGGCATTTGTTAGTGTGGGTTTGAAATCTGTTGTGATGTTTGTGTATTCTCGTGTTTGTGGTTATGCCTGTTGCTTCAATTAAGTAAAAGCTGTAAGCTTTCAGGTAGGGTTGACAGCTGTTTGGCCAAAAGCAAATGCTTCTTCTATTGATGAAAAGATCTGTTGCCTGATTTTAGCCTTTTCAAGTGAAACAGCAAAAGAAATACCAACTGTTTTTCAGGTACAGGTTTTAAGAGTTGTGGACACCTGACTGATAGACTGAAAATGAAATTCCTGTAATAAGATGTTTCTCATAAGTCTCCAAGTGTCTGTCAAATACACACTGCATGTTATTCCTGACTTGCTTCTGTTTAATGTGGGATTTTGTGGTTGTGAGGCCACTTGGCCTCTTCTGAACTTTTAAACTGTCCAACAAGTTGTTTGCCTTGACCCCGTGTGGTGAACGAAATCTGAAATGTCTGCCCCCATCTCAGTGCCACCGTTACGTGGCAATTGGTGTGATTGCAATTAGATAATCCTGGAAAACTAGTACAGATCTCTCCTGGAGACATACAGAGTGACTATATTAATTTCTAAAAGCTTTCAGAAATTACTTAGTGATAAAATAAGACAAAAGTGTCTGACAGATTAAACTTTCACGTCCCAGGGACAACTTAAGAGTAGTGTCCTGACTGATTGCAGTTTTTGGATTTTTCTCTTGCAGCTAGTGAGAGAGTGTAAAGAGGTTCTGAAGGGTGGCCTGTTAATGAAGCAATATTACCAGTTCATGTTACGTGAGGTGTTAGATGACTTGCAAACGATTGATTGCAACATTGATGCTTTCGAGGAGGACCTGCATAAAATGTTAATGGTAAGCTTCAAAAAGGAGAAGGCATTTGGAGTCTAGTAAGTGTGTTGGTCAGATTACTGCTTGTAGAAATCTATCACTCCGGGTGGATATAGGGCTTGCTAATTTTTTGTTGCTGCTGTGCTACATTAACATACTGTTATTCTTTTAATGGACTTGCAATATAATAGCCATTGTCATTTTAAACAAGTTACCATTACAAAGACAATACCAATTGTTTGTTTACTGGACTGCGGAACAGTAGATCTGTAAATAACATGTTTTTACAATAAAATGCTTCACAGATAGGCCTGTAAATTGCATATTAAATATTTAAGTGTTTAATAACCTTTTGTAGTGAATAAAAAAATGCTATTTAGTAGTGAATAAAAAAAGCAATGATTGATTAACATTGTGTTTTAATACTTTGGTATTGCATTCATCCATGAAAAGTGCCTTATTTTTAATGAGTATTCATTATTGCAATAAGCTAAACACAAAGAAGTATTTTCTAGATAAATGCTTGGTCTCTGAATAATAACAAATGAAAGCTTCCTCCCAAGTAAATTTAATTTATTGTTCCCTTGTATGTGACTGATTTTTGTTTTTTTATGAGTTGTTTGAGTTTAGTCCTCACTGTTCTGTGAAAAACAAAACCAAAGAACAAGAAGATTTACCTCAGTACTTTATTATTAGTGTTTTATAGGCAGAGCTTTTGGTACCATCTGTTGTTGAGGATGCATGGATTTTCCTGTTATGTGCTTTTTGTTGCCTGTAATGGTAAAAATACACGGTTTTACCTAAAGGTTCCTATGCAGCATGTCTGCCTTTATCTCCATCTGAAATTTGTAGAAACTTCCAGCAGAAATGACCTGGCAAGGTAAAAGGAAAATGATTCACCTTGTCTGTTTTGAAGTTCCTCACCTATTTTGTTAGGCAGCTGTAGTGTTTTTGCGCTGTGAGGCAAGAGCTTGAACTTTGATGTCAGTTTTAATTGTATAAGGATCTCACTTTTCATAAGTTCTGAAAGGGGTGGTGGCGGGATTGTGTAAATTAGAATAACTTTATCAGACTTCTAAGAACCAGTTTGTGCCTACTTAGAGTTGCAGTTTATTGTAGTGGCAGCCGCAGTGGAGAGCAATTGGATGCCAATGGTCAAGATTTTCAGAAGATTGGGACAACTGGGCAAAGAGGGCTGCAAAGGTCTGAACTGAACATAGGGATAGGAAAAACTTGAGGGAGATCAGAAGGCTAAGGTAGGATTAATGAGGGCTGGGAGGGGGTGCACAGAACTTAGTATTCATCTTTCTTTATGTGCTCCTGGTATAGGCAGGCACAGTATCTAAGGAGAGTACTGGAAGAGGAGCTGGGCTAGGAGTGAAAGAAGAATTAAATAAAATCAGGAATGGAGCTACAGACTGAGAAAAACACAGTCCCTACCTAACCCAGAGTAAAGTTTTAAGGTTTTCCTTATATTGGCATTATAACACTGTGATCTGAAAATAACTGAAACAAATAGGACGTTTTATCAGCTTCTAATGAGGAACATTTGTTGATATTATGGATTATCCAACTAAAACATACGATTAAATAGCTGCTAATGTTACTATTGTTATTTTTTTTTTCATTTATTACTATGCCTGAGGGCAAGTGTTTGAAGAAGAATTGTACGTAATGGGATTTTTATGTTGGTTTAAAATAATAATAATGAAATAAAGGCGAGAGGTAAGACGATATAAATGGATACAAGGTATAATGCAGAATCTTATAGGCCTTTTCACTGCACTTATCCATACCCAGGAGGGTATGTTCAAATAAAATTTTTAAGAGTTTTCCAGTTAATTAAGGATTTAGAAAATGTTTTTCAGCAGTTCTGCTTTAAATAACTCTAGCCATAGTGTGTATTCACCAATATGAGGGTGAATTGCAGCACAGCAAGCAAGGTATTTCAGAAAAGCATTGTGGAGAGTACATGTTATTAAATATTTCAGTAGCATTTTTTATTTCCTGAGTCATAAATTGCACCCTCTATGTGGAAACATGTAGCTCATTTTCAGTCACAGCAAACCAAAAATCTAGAGATATTCTCTACTAATTATATAATATTAATATTGCTTCATGATTTGAGAAGTTGTCGTTCGTAGTTACATGTTGAGTAACAATTTCTGTTTAAATTGTCCCTTTCTGTATGCAGGTTTACTTTGATTATATGCGAAGCTGGATCCAAATGCTACAGCAGTTACCTCAAGCGTCTCATAGTTTAAAAAATCTCCTAGAGGAAGAATGGAATTTCACCAAAGAAATAACTCCTTATATAAGAGGAGGAGAAGCTCAAGCTGGAAAACTATTCTGGTAGGTTTGAATTGCTCTGCTTATGATGCTGATTTTTACCAGATATTTACTGAAGTCAGTAATTGTTCAGGGTTCCCAGACTGGGCTTCTTGAGGCCCTAGTGAGCAGCTGATAGTCTTTCTGTGAACTATTGGAATATTACAATGAGTGTAACTGCAGGATCCAATAAGTGCAGATTGCTCTTACTCTGGCTATGACCGGAATGACTACTTCTGTGGAAAGTCCCTGTTCCTGCTAGCCCTGCGCATGTAGAGTAACTGAGGGGCCCCCAAGATGCTGCTTGTTTCTGCAGGCGGACTTGGCAACATGGCTCTCTTGCCTTGGACAGAGTAGGAAGAAATTTAAGGTGCTGTGCTACCTGAATAAGACTGAAGTTCCACCATTTCTGTTGCTACAGTGATATTGCAGGAATGCTGCTGAAATCTACAGGAATATTTTTAGATTCTGGACTACAAGACAGTTGTGATGAATTTTGGGCCAGTGCCGATGACAGTACTGCATCAGACGAAATAAGGTATTAAGCCCTTTGGCTTAATAATAATAAGCACACTTACTCGTGTTTCTTTACCCCTGACAGGTACTTACTGCATTTTAATTCTTAGAATGAAAACTTAGTAAACGCAAGACTCCGTGGACTTTCTTGCTGATATTTCTGTATGTAGTAATAACGAATCATTATTTTGTGCATTTGAAACCTAATAACCTTCTTTTAATTCAGGGTATCAGAAATTGTTTATCTAATGTTCTTTAAATTCTATTTTTATATCTGTATCAGAAATGTGCCTGCAAAAGCTCAATTGATTTCAGTCAGCTGCTTATAAATATTTTTTCCTGTGCTCTTTCTATTGATACATGTATAAAAAATTATCATCTTCTAATAGTTATGTAAATGTAACATGATTTATTAATGCATCATCACATCATTTCTATCAATATTGCAGGAGGTCTGTTATAGAGACCAGCCGAGCACTCAAAGAACTGTTTCATGAGGCTAGAGAAAGGGCCTCCAAAGCTCTTGGATTTGCCAAAATGCTGAGGAAGGTACGTTAACAGTAGGGTTTCATGTACCTTCCTGATACTCACTTTCATTTATATGCTTTAAATAAATTCAGTTTAAAGGATATTCTTTTGTTGTTGCTTTTAGGACCTTGAAATAGCTGCAGAGTTTGCATTGTCAGCCCCTGTCCGAGATCTACTGAACGCTCTGAAAACAAAAGAGTATGTGAAGGTAAATACAGTTGAGAGGCATAAAATTAGAGTGGGGATGCTAAGCAAAAATCAAAGCATGTTTATATACATACTTCCGATTTTTTCATGTGGCATCTATATCTCAACATTCTGAATGTCATGTATTTAGTACTGAATTGTGTCAGTAGAATTATTTTCTTTGCATGTGTTTGTGTGTGTCAGAATGTTAGCCTGTAGCTTTTATAAAGCAACAGCATTATAGTGGAGCTCTGCTGTAGCTAGCTTGCATGAGAGTGCTAAGAATGTGAGAAATGCAAGGTCTGTACTGTGTTCCAGATGAACAGAATAGAGTAGTTCAGTTGCAAGGGACCTTCAAAGATTGTTGAGTCCAACTGCCTAACCACTTCAGGGCTAACCAGAAGCTAAAGCATATTATTGAAGGCATTATCCAAATGCCTCCGAATGCAAGTAACTGTTGCTAGAAAACTGTTGCACAGCAAAGTTAAGTTAAATCTGTTGTGCATTGCTGCCTGATATTTACAGCACTATAAATTCCCACACATACAGTTTCACGCTTTATTGAAACTGGTCTGTACTATAATAAAGACTGGTCTAAACAATAATAAAGACAGGTCAACTGGTCCTTATTATAGTTTGAATTTAAATAAATCAACTGCTTCAATGGATTAAATTTATTTGGATCTGCTGCACTTTTTTGTCCTTATGTACATTTAAAATACGTAATTCCCAACTGGGTAATAATCTACTAATTTTTGCATGGAAAAATTCCTGTTGGATTTATATAAGTGATTGCTAAAAGTGGACATTAGTTTGAGGGAAGATAGACAAGCTCGTGGGAGAAACGCACATCAAGGGCTGTTAAATACATAGATAAAAGTGTTTTGGACCAGGTGACCTCCAGAGATCCCGTCCAACATAAGCTGTTTTCTAAAAAAAGTCTGGCTTAGGAGGACCCTAGTCTGTAAATTAAGCGGTGGAGAATAGTCAGGGAAATTCTCAGTTTATGTTTACTTTCTAAAAATACTTTTTCCTAGCAGTCTTGGCTGCTCTAATAAATGATAATGGATTCTGTTAAAAGCAGTATCATAGTTCTTATGTACATTTTTGGAGAAAAATTTGAATCTTGAGTTTGAAAAATCTGTGTGAGCAAGTGGGTTAAATAATCTCTTCTAAGATTGATCTGTTTTTATGCGTTACCTCTCCCCTTTTTTTCATTTCTCAGAAAGAAATTTTGAGATCATCATTTTGATGATCAGTATTTCATATATTGGCCCTCTAACATCTTGTATGGAGTTGAAATTTTTAACGAGCTTTTCAATCAAATGCTCGTTAGTTTTGGGAAAATATTTTAGATTTTATTAACAACTTTACAGTTTTTATTTTGACCTATGGATAACACTGGTCTTAATTATTAAATATGTCTCCCTATTGGTAAAAATGTTGACTGCATTGTTTTGTTTTAACTTGATGGCATCCAGCTCTGAAAAGAGAGAACTAAACTTCACTCTAAGTCAGTTACTTAATGACAGATCACAGGGTCAACTATTTTGTTGTTTTCACAGTCCAGTTCTGATTCCTGACTTGGTTAAAAATATTGTTTAAATATGCATATTGTGCAGCTACTTAAGATGAAAACTCTTTCTGTTGTTTAAATGAGATAACACAGATATTTTATGTATCTCAGGAGAAAGTGAAATTCGCTCATTCAGTATCATTTTATTTTCTTCTACAGGTACAAATCCCTGGACTTGAGAATTTACAAGTATTCATCCCAAACAATATTGCAGGGGAAAAATCTGTGATTTTGCAGCTCCTAAATGCAGCTGCTGGAAAGGATTGCTCAAAGGATTCTGATGAGGTTGCATATGAGGCCTATTTACTAATGACCAAGCACAGTGACAAAGACCATGAGTTAGATGACAGCTGGAGTGCATGGGAGGGCCAGCCAGTCAAAGTAGTGCCACAAGTGGAAACTGTTGATACACTGCGAAGCATACAGGTGGTTTTCTCTCTTTTTTTTTCCCCCCTGCTTATGTGATTTCCACACTGTGAATGCTTCTCCTTTCAGATTAACCACAGTAATTTAAGTGAGGCATGTTTTCTTTTGTAGGTAATAAATTAAATTAAAGCATAGGAATGATTCTTAGCTGTATTAGTCCAAGCAGTAAATTCATTGGATTTTAACATTTCTTAAAAGGGTTAATCTCTGCAATGTTTCAGGGATGGATTTTTATAATAAAGAGCTATTTTATGTATCTAGTTCAGTATCACAAAGATGGATTGGATTTAATCACTTCATGTTTTATTAAGAACTCACCAATCTTCAAGAATGTATGGCTGTTGTGTGCTTTCCACACACTGAGGCATGAAATAGATTACTTTCAATCTTGGATAAATTGTGACATTTAAAGTAAAATTTCTGTTTAGCTTCTGGATGTTCAGCAGTTCTTCAGGAAGAAATATTTCCAGTCATACTTTCCTTCATCCCAAGCCAACGGGAGTTCCTGCCAGTAGTTCTGCTATGCTCAAGTATCTGAGCCAGCTGCAACTCCCTGCCCATCCTGTTCTCATGCCCTTATGTTAAGCCAAGTGAATTTTCCTTTTGGTATGTCATGCAGTTCTTTAGATCCCTACCATAAATGGGCTGTACTGTCCACCAACAGAGTGACTTTCCATATCACTGTGCCTGGCCTCTGATGTTCTGAGGGATCTTACAACTATAGGCAGTTGAAAAAATCACTCCTGTATACACCACTGATTGCTACATGCAAACATGTTGCTTCTTGTTTATCTGTTGTCCACGCTGAACAAGTTTAAAAATAACAACAACAATAACAACAAAAAAGCTTTTGATTAAGTTTTTGAATTTCATTGAACTTCTACTAAAGTTAGCATTCCATGCAGAAAACAAAACCAGCAAAAGATGGAATGCGGTTTGCAAATGGTATCCCATCTGACACGTATAAATGCAGATAATATATTGTAGCATGTGTGTGTGTATATAACATTATTTTTTTTAAAATTCTATACTGCAAAGTTAGGAGGTAAAAATTTCTTCAGAAAGGTTGTGTTCTGTATTTTAAATAACATGCTCTGATTGCAAACTAGAGAAAATGCAATTTGTTATTTTAAAAATATTCATAAAATAAAAGTATCCCATCAAAATTTAATGAATTTTGAGTATGAAAATATTGTTTGGTGGGGAGATACTGAAAATCAGGATGAAATGGGTCTTATTTTTTGAGTAACATGTTTCAGCTGCCTTTTCTGTAATTGGAAATTTACAGCGTAGGATATAAACCATACTGCCACAGCAAAAGAAGCACCATCTGTTATTCTGGGTACTTTTACAAACTTCTGCAATATCACAGCTCTGGTTTTCAAAACATGCTCTTACATTCACATTTTAATAATTTTCAAAATTTGAGCAAAGACCATGTGGTAAATCTATGGTTTTCAATTTTCCATAATAGCTTTTTGTTCTGAAATGTATTACCTTAGTTGGATAAGCCCTCTTTATTTATGATGATTATTACCTCCACCTGCTTGTAGAAAGTGTAATTATTTTACTTAGATACTGGCCGTGCATAACTATTTTGAAGATAATTTATAGTACGGTGTTTCCAAAATTTCAAAAAGGTAATCACCTTTCCAGAAATCAATAGTAGCATATTCCCCTTGAAAACTTGCTGTGGCATTTGCCATATAGACCACTGCTTAGTAAGATGAGTATTTATCAAGTTCTGTTGCCAGCATCAAGCTTTTCTGTGTGAATTAAGGATTTACATGAATAGCAAAGAGAGAGGCTATTAATATGTTAGAATTTCCAAAATAACAAATTGGAATTTGCCAATATGGGACACCTTTTTATGGAAAAGGTTGTGTATGTAAGAACTAGTGGTATCTTGTATTGCTAGGTTGACAACCTCCTCCTCGTAGTCATTCAATCTGCCCACCTTGTGAGTCAGCGAAAAGCTTTCCAACAGTCTATTGAAGGGCTCGTAGCACTGCACCAGGAACAGACATCCAGCCAACCAGTCATTGCCAAAGCTCTGCAACAGTTAAAGGTAAGCAGTTTTCCAGATTATCTCAGTAAAAATTGATTTTACTTGAGTCACTGATGACTGTTAGAAATGTACAGAGACTAGATTGCAATGCTGATCACATTCTGCAACTGTAGTTTGTGCAACCTCATTGGAATTTATTTTCAGTACAATTTTCATTCTGTTTTTGCAAAGGATTTGGGATTGTATTTTTGAGCAATGTTGGTATAATAATTTTTGTGCTAGTTAAGTGGGAAACACGTCTGTAATGTGATAGAAATATTAATAGCAACAGAATAAATACATCTTCATATGGTAGGATTATTGAATTGAAAGAAAGTGATTGACGTGGTAAGAAAGAAATTCAAAATATGTAATCTGTAAAGAACAACTTGTTTTCCGTATTTGGAGAGAATGACTGCATGTGATGCGCAAGTGAACAGGTCTCTGTCTCTCTTTTTTTTATTAGATTGATTACTTTTTTTTTTTTTGAAGGATCCAGAAAAGAAAAAAGTTATTCTGTCAAAGTTGCAATATTAGGGCCCTACATTTTCTCCTGAGTTCAATAGAGGCTCTGACCATGTAGCAGGGTGAAAGTGCTGCCAAAGGCTCGGTCACGTTACAGATAGCAAAACTCATTTTCTAATTTCTTTCTTCTTTTTTTTTCCTTTGCTTTCTTTGTTTTTAAAATTAATCTCATACAAGCAAACTGAATTGCAGTACTTCAGTTCACAATGTGACTTCCTTAGTGCAAGTGCTGGAAGGTATTTGTTTTTTTTTCTGGGACTGAAGGAATTGTGATGACATTAAAATGTGCTTACATTTAATATAATGTAATTATCAGATTCATGTTTGCCTCAATCCTATTCAGATATAGAATATAAATAATAATTTGACGTCCCCCCATCCCTTTTTGTTGTTTAGAATGATGCATTGCAGCTATGCAATAAGATAAGCAGTGCCATTGACAGAGTTGATCATATGTTCACATCTGAGTTCGATGCTGAAGTTGATGAATCTGAATCTGCCACTTTGCAGCAGTACTACCGGGAAGCCATGATTCAGGGTTATAATTTTGGGTTTGAGGTAAGAAAACAAAAAGTTAATGAAAATATTAATTGTTTTGTGGATTTGTAAGGGAACCCAGTTGAAGTTTCTGTCTTTGCAGTGGTGCAAATAAGGTAATTAACTCTGTGGAAATAGGAAGAATTGTAGCAGAACATTTTAAAAATACGAGTTGTGAGAGAAATGTTGTGTGAAAAAGATTGTAGAGGAAGAGATCTATTATGTTCAGACTCCAATTAGCAGTCTGAAACTTTAAAAAAAGCTTTAAGAACTTGCTAAATTCAAGTGTAGTCTTGCAGGCTCTGCTACCTGTCTACATTTTAGATGAAATTAGAAGTATCCTTAGGTATTGAATGTCATTGTGTAACTCATCTTCTTGCTGTTTCTCAATTTACAGCAGTATAAAACTTTAATTTGAGCCTTTCTTTCAAAGTTTATGGTGGTTCTTTGGTGCAGTGAATATAGGTTTTGAGTGTCTTCCCTACAGTGCTGATGAGAAAATGTCATGTTCAGCTGCATTTAGTATAATGTTTCATTATTTGATTCCTGTGACCTTTGCAAGGTTTTGTTTGTGGTTTTATTTTCAAGATTGTATAGTACACTAACATACTAATATGGATAGTCTTAAAAACAGCTGGTTTTTTTTTTTTGTGTTCCCCTAGCTTGCTTGAAATATAACGAAAAATAAACACTACTATGAGTTCAATCTCTGATTATGGAACAAAATATTCACGTGGGATGTTTCTTAAATGCTGTGTAACCTGTTTAACATAAGCATATGCCCATATGCATACAACAATTACAATATGGCTCAAGTGCTACTTCTCACTATAACACATTTTGTATCATATACTTTCGCATTTCTTTCTATACATATGCTACTGTTTGCATAAAATTACTTTGTTTAAGAAGAGGATGTGATTGTTATCATACTGCAGTTTTGTTAGCCTGAAAATATTCCAGTGGATACTGCAAATAGTACGTTTAATCTTGCTATTATTATGTGAAAAGTAATCTTTAATTTCATACAGTACCATAAAGAAGTTGTTCGTCTGATGTCTGGAGAATTCAGGCAGAAAATTGGAGACAAGTATATCAGCTTTGCCAGAAAATGGATGAACTACGTGCTAACAAAATGTGAGAGTGGCCGAGGCACTCGACCCAGGTAACAGCGAACTTGTTAATGCCATAGTAGTTTGTGTTACTTCTGAATGCCGTACTGGACTTCTCATGCTGTGAACAGTGCTTAATTGTTTAGAAGTAGTTCTTTGGAACTATTGCTGCTTCTGTCTCTTGAGTTTTGAAAGTGATTTGAACTGTAAATTCATAAAGCCAAATGAACCCTGCAGCTGCTTTGCAGTCTTCTGCTGAACATCTTGCCTCATGTTAGCTGACAAAAGATGGCAAGAAAAAGTGGAGGTCGTTGGACTCAAACAATTAGAATCATAGAATCATAGAATATCCTGAGTTGGAAGGGACCCTTAAGGATCATCAAGTCCAACTCTTGATACCGCACAGGTCTACCCAAAAGTTCAGACCATGTGACTAAGTGCACAGTCCAATCTCTTCTTAAATTCAGACAGGCTCGGTGCAGTGACCACTTCCCTGGGGAGCCTGTTCCAGTGTGCAACCACCCTCTCTGTGAAGAACCCCCTCCTGATGTCGAGCCTAAATTTCCCCTGCCTCAGCTTAACCCCGTTCCCGCGGGTCCTGTCACTGGTGTTAATGGAGAAAAGGTCTCCTGCCTCTCGACACCCCCTTACGAGGAAGTTGTAGACTGTGATGAGGTCTCCCCTCAGCCTCCTCTTCTCCAGGCTGAACAGGCCCAGTGACCTCAGCCGTTCCTCGTACGTCTTCCCCTCCAGGCCTTTCACCATCTTCGTAGCCCTCCTCTGGACACTCTCCAACAGTTTCATGTCCTTTTTATACTGTGGTGCCCAGAACTGCACACAGTACTCGAGGTGAGGCCGCACCAGCGCAGAGTAGAGCGGGACAATCACCTCCCTTGACCTACTAGCGATGCCGTGCTTGATGCACCCCAGGATACAGTTGGCCCTCCTGGCCGCCAGGGCACACTGCTGGCTCATATTCAACTTGCTGTCTACCACGACCCCCAGATCCCTCTCTTCTAGGCTGCTCTCTATCGTCTCATCGCCCAGTCTGAATTCAGAGACTAGATAAGGGTCATTAGCTCAGGACAAAAGTAGTATGTGACCAGGAGTCAATAAAGATGGCTGAATATGCAACAGTCATTCTCCAAGTATTGCAGAGAGAAAGGAGTGTTGTGCTAGTTGCAGAAACGATGCCCATATAGAAACCTTAGCTTCCTGTATGCATCCTTTCCATTAGTCTCTTCTGCAAGTATGGCACACAGATGAGGAAGAATCGTTTCCACTCTGGTGAAAATTCTCCAGATTTATGATTGCGTGTAAATAATAGAATTCAACCTTTGTATTTGTGGATGGTTTTTGTTGCAGTCTGAAGTACTTACGTTTGCAAATAATTCCTTTTCCCAGGTTTATTTCAAAGCCTCTTTTTTAATTTATATGTAACCTCACTTCAGGAAATGAAGAAGTTGAAAAGCAGTATTTTCTGCTTTGAATGGCATGAAATTGTAGTTAGTTTTGTAACTAGAACTACATTATAAGTATCAGAATGTATGTTTCCTGAGTCTGTTGAGAGTGTTGTTGGGCCCAGTGGTCTCTCAAATTGTGCTTACAGTCAGTGCTGGGATACTAATGGGAAACTCTATTGCTGAACATTAATGGGGAGGAAAAAAAAAAAGAGAATTTACATTATTTTGAGGATGGAAACAGAGAGACTGGGACAATGGCCCAAGAAAAATGATACCATAGCTTGATTTATTTAGGTGGTTTTGCAGTATTTTGCAGCTGGTATGTCAGAACTTTTATGCAATTCCGTTGCATTATAAAATAGATGCTTTATATTGACCTGTGTTAGCAGATCACAACACATCATTGATGTTTGTTTTTTTTTTCCCTTAAAGAATAGAGCTGATCAATCTTTCCTGGAGGTTATTTGTTTTGTTTGCGGAAAGAAGAGGAGGAAAGAGTGGGTAGTCTGAAGCATGTGTGGATAGACTAGTTATCCTGGTGTGATGATTTACTTGCATTTTGTAGCTTGCAGCTGCTAATTTTAGTAGGTCTAAAAGGAAACAGTATTGGCGGATAGGGGGAGGTGACTAAAGACACATCTCATTCTAGCCAAGTTACTTATTTGTTCTGCTTTACCAGTCTAGGCTCTGAAAACACAGATGCCCGGTTCTTGCTGATCAGATGCTTATGAAATCATTAGTACTCTTTTCATCTTGTTTCACAAATGAGAATTTAGGCAGGGAACATTGTGGTTTGGCTTGTTACTCTAAAACTTGTTATGAGTGAATTAAGGATACTGTTCCTGAAGATAGTACATACATCAGTATTCAGGAGCATGGTCTACTTGCTTTATTTGACAGTGTCCTTGCTAAAATCATGTTTTATCTGCATATAATTCAGCAAATATTAAAGCAAGTTGAATACACTACCTTTTATATATTAATCCATTTTCGTAAAGATTTTTTTTCATACTTGCAGGAGGAAAAATAAGTAACTGTCATTCAGTATTCTTTGATGTTGAAATTCTTATAGTGGCTTTAGTCAAAGAGTACCTAATTTTCTTTCTTTTTCTTTTTTTTTTTCTTTTCTTTGAAATAGGTGGGCAACTCAAGGTTTTGATTTTCTTCAAGCCATTGAACCGGCATTTATTTCAGCTCTCCCAGAAGATGACTTCTTGGTATGGAATAAGTTATTCTCATTGTTGTTTATTTCTAAATACATGTGAAGCTATCAGTATCTGTTGTCAGGGGTATCTTTTATAAAGCTGTGTCTGACTACAGATGCTGTTCTGAAACAGTTGCTGTTGCGTACAACTGATGATGATGATATTTCTTCAGTTTATAAAAATTATGAATAGAGTATGCTTATGACCACTAGTGTTAGTGTTTTCAAATTGCTGACAGTTTGCTTGTACTGTCTTGGGAGGCAATTCCCAGTTTCTCATGGGAAATTTGGTAGCAGCATTACTGCATAGTTAAAATCTGCTGGTGTCATAATAAACTTCTGAATATGAGCTCCTGAGTCTCAGTTAGTATCCAAAGTTCACTTATGGTACGAATCCAAAAAAAAAAAAGTACAAAAAGCATATTTTCAAATTGTACCAACATGAAACACACTTTAAAGCATCTCTCTTTTGTTTTTACTGTAAAAAATAGTAGAATACAGCTGTCTTTTTCTGTGCTCTGCCTTACCCTTTCTCCTGTGGAAATAAAATCCTGAGAATTTATTCCTCTGATCTTGATACAGTACTACAGAGAAGTGAGAATACAGTTGCCACAAAGTAGCAGAATACAAGTGCCAGTGCCTCTAATTTTATTAATTTCAAGACATGCTATGAAATGCCTATCACATTAGTCTTGGTTAATACAGAAACTGTATAGTTTTATTTCTTTCTACATATATTTTTGTCAAAAGCTGTCAAGTAAGTTATGTTTTTATTCTGTGTTTATGTTGTTGTGAAAGGGTTGTCTTCCTAAATGACAAGGTTCAGCTTGTGTTGATAAGACACTAACACTGTAGTTTCAGGAAGTAGCCCCATAGCTTTACTTATCTGATCTGACAGTTTCTAAAATACCTGCTATTTTGTAGAGTGGTATGTGTAAATTTTAGTGATGCTGTCTTGCTAGATGTCTCTTCAGTATTTATGGGGAAGCTTCAAAGGAGGACAGAAGCTCAAAAAATCTGATGTGGCCTTTGACATTAACTGGTAATTTTGTCCATAAATGGAATTGATACCTTCTTGTGACCACGAAGGAGCGTTAACAGTCGATCACACGAGTTAGTTTGTTGACTGATAACTATCTTAACACTTCCTCAAATAGTATGTCTTTATGACAGAGTTTTCACATGCACAAAGACGACAACTCAGAGCCAACATTACTTAAGATAAAGTTAGACTTTGAACAAGTGAGAGAGAAAAGGAGGAAATTAAAATCTTAACTGTGTTTCTGAACTTTTGCTTTCTTAAAGAGGATTTCAGTTTTGGAGAGCATCACTTAAAGCTCCTGTGGTAATATAAGCTGACTCCTGTATAACACCAAGCCACAACATTTCACCTGGAAATGCCTATGTCAGTCCTAATCTCTTATTTAAATAATACCCGATGTCATTAAAAAAAAATGACAGTCTGTATTTAAAGCTCTAGATTTGAAGCTGAAATAGATTTGAGCTCAGTCTAGGTTGATATGATATGCCAATCACAGTGTAAACACTTTTTTATTTTGTTTTTCTCAATTTAATCATTATTTTTCAGTTGGTCTAGCTTCTAGTTCCAAGTCTTCATTAAGTTTTTGATTTTTTTCTGGAAGAAATTTTGACTAGTCTGAATGACTGGTATATATAAGTGGCTTTCATAGCAACTGTACCTAACAACATAATTTTATTTCATTATTGTGAAGACATATTTTATCCCTGGTGTGCTAACAAGTAAATTGAACCAGAACAAATTTAATAACTTGAGATTATAAACACGGTAGATAGTATACCTCATAATCAATCCCAGATTGCCTGAGCCCAAGTTCAGTGGTCTAACTATTAAGCATCTTTTCCTGAAAGTTTTACTATGCAGTACTTCATATTATGCTTACAGATTTTCATCCTGTAGTTCAGGCTGTCATACTCTCACCCATGTTTTTTGTCTGTTTCTTCTTGGGAAGTGCAGTTAGGGAAAGGGGGGAGGGCAGCAGAGGTTGTTGCAACTTTTTTTTTTTCTCAGCAAGTTTGATTTTTAATTTTAAACAATGGATAATTTTTAATTCCACTGGCTTTATATTATGATTTTTTAATGATATGTCATTGTTCAGTTCTCATGGTTACTTAATTTTTACACGGTCAACAGGCAAGGCAAAAATAAGACTTTCTAGCTTAAAAAAAAAAAAAGTTGTCAAAACCCTAGCATGGATTCAAAAATTTAAATTGGTAGATTGGGAGACAGGGTGTGCGTTTTTTGCGATATTACATATTTAACCAGTGTTATTTTATTACTGTGAGCTTTACCATATAGTTATGAACTCTCTTGTAATGTAAAATATCACAGCCTTTTCTGTTTGTCTTTTCTAGAGCTTGCAAGCTCTGATGAATGAGTGCATTGGGCATGTTATTGGAAAACCTCACAGTCCAGTTACAGGTTTGTACCTTGGTAAGGCAGAAGTTACTGGCATTGGCTCTGAAGTTTTGCTGCTATTTTTGTATAATTTTGATTGTAAGTTCATTTTAAAAAGCATAATAAATATTTTTAAGGTTTTCATGATTGTTAATGGGAAACCATGATTGCCTGAGTAAAGTTTAAATAGATGGTAGTTTTACTAAAGAAATTAAAAAGCTTTACAGATGCTTTTGGGTCATTTTGTTCTTGAATCCCTTTTTACCACTTCCTTGCATACTGTCATGGGGGAGACATTAGTATGGGTAAAACTGTCATATGTGTTTTTTACCCCACTCATTTTGCTTTCTATTGCTGTCTGAGAAACCTAACTCTGATGCAAAAGGAACATAATACTGCTGTTTGCTTGTTATTGCAAAATAAATATTAACAAACCAAATAATAAGATAATAAATCATCCTTAAGCTGTGAAGTTGTAATAACGAAGATGTAGTTTTAGTGAAGTAAGTATACATCTTCTAATTGCTGTTTTTTTATTCTCTTTAGAATCTTAATTATTTTACAGATGAGAGTTACATGATACAATAGCATGATTAATATTTATATATAATAGCTTTCTTTAATATTTAAAAAATTAGAGGTTTTTCTTAAAGAATAATAAAATTTGTGCAGGTTTATACTTAATTTGGTAAAATAGCAGTTTGTTTTAATTTTGTGTCTTGAAATGCCCTTAGCAGAATTTTTTCTGACATCTGAGTAAAAGTCTTACCTTTTTTTTTTATGTTTGCAGCTATTCATCGAAACAGCCCCCGTCCTGTAAAAGTACCTCGATGCCATAGTGATCCACCAAACCCTCATCTTATCATCCCCACTCCTGAAGGCTTCAGGTATTAGTCCAGATTTCTAAACTGTTTTTATCCCCTCCTGGTTATGCTCACTGTTAGTGAGTGGAACACCATTCCTTTTTCCTCTTGGAGGCAAAACAGCTAGAAAAAAATAACATCTGAATTTTATAAATGTGCTTTTAAAGACAATACAGTTCCCTTCTCTTCCTCACCCTCTCCTCCTTTATTTTAGTTTTTATTGGTGCATGATTCCCAGCTTTTAAGTCACTCATACACCCTTTGTCTTTCCTGAAAACTATGTTAAAGTGTAACAAATTTTGATTTAGTGAAAACTGCTCACTAGCAAGACGTATTTTTTCCTTCTTCTCTTTGAATCTTTGTGCACATGGCTGGGACAGTGGTTTCTGTAGCCTAGCTTTAGGTAAGATGCAAAAATACAGCATTCCAGAATATGGTGGCATTTCTGCATCACTATCAATATGCTGTGAAGAAATTTAAAAGCAAAGGATGTGTTTGCTTCCCTTTGGATGAGTTGATACAATAATTAATGCAAATAATAAAAAATAGTTATAAAATTTCAAAACATACCTTGCCGTGCATCTTTTTACACAGAGGGTCTTATTTTTCAAGAAGAGCAGAGAGCAGTACAGTCAGACTATACACTGGACTTTTTCTTTTTTTTTTTGAAAGTTGCTTAGCTGTTGGCAGCAATTGGCACTAATCTAAAGATTCTGAGGTTTTTATTTATGATTATTCTTGTATATATTGACAGCTCCTGAAGCTTCTGAGACACAATTATTTTGCAGAAAAGTCTTTATGTACTTGAAAGACTTAAAATTGCACCTCAGTGTGCAAGCTTCAAAATTTTATTTTTAAACAAAACTTTCATCTCCATTCATTATTATTTTTTTGAACTGTTTCCTGAGGTTTTTCTTCTTGCCACAGCACACGGAGTGTCCCTTGTGATGCACGGAACCATTGCAGCGTTACTGTCAGTCGCCCCGCTCCCGTCGGTAGCGACTCAACTCAACCCAAATCTGTCAGCATTGCAAATGATACCAGGTAGCTTCACTCCATGACGTAGCAGTCTCATTCTCCTTACATCATCCATACAAATGTTTCCGCCTACTTGCATTCCAGTAGATCATTTGCACCATGCTTTTTCTTCCCATCATGTATTCCACTGGCTCCTTCATCCATGTTTGACTTGAGCAAAATCTTACATCTTAGAAATAGATGGTTAGACCACTCTCAGAATTAAAATGTATAAACAACATGGTAGTTTAAGCATGTGGTTCTGATGTTTTGAGTCAGTAGATAACATATTTGCTCAATAAAAATGTCCATGAAACTAACATAAGACAGTCCGTTCCTTGGTAATTAGCTTTAATAACTAACACTTGGCACTAAGTTGACTCATACAGATAAGCCTAAGATGTGGGGTGGGACTTTTTTGTGGGTTTTGTTGTTTTTGTTAGATAACAGTTTTGGCGTTGTTATCGTTTGTCATAAATATTTTGAAGCATATGGTGGAAACAGAGGATTAGATAAATAAGATTTCAGGAATATATTTCATTTGACGAATAAGATTTTCAAGTGCTGCCCTTACCAGATGGACAACAGAAGCACATGTTAAGGTGTTCCAAGAGGGAAGTAAATTTCATCTTTGTATATAATAACCTTCATGCAAGTCTTTTGAGTTTACTTTTATGGTAAGATGCAACTTCCATCCCACAGTAGCTGCTAGACATACAGCTTCTGAGTCCAGGCCTTTTTTATTGAAAATATGTCCTGAATTTTTGTCATTCAATCTATGTGGTTTTATACTTCATGCTTCCATTTTAAGCCCCCTGTTAAAAAAGACAAAAGTAGGCAGTAATCTGCAGCACCGTTTACTTGAAAAGCCACTTTCAAGTAAGTTAAATTCTAGAGAATTTTCACTGGGAGATTCTGGCAGCTTTATATGCTGACAGGGTAATGATTAATGTTTTTATGATTTTGAAAAACCAAATGCAGAACATGTTTATTTGATTATGTTTTTACTTTACACAACAAATGCAGGGGATTTTTGAGTATGTACAGCACTTAGATCCAAAGTGTTTCCTTGCTTGAAGTTAATTTTAAAGGAGAGAAAGGAGGCAATTTCTTTTATATTTGTAGTCTTTGTGGTGATTTTAAACCAAATGCAACTGTCAGGCTTATAATTTGAAATACCTGAATGCAGAAGTATAGTCTTTTAATGGTTTCTGTTATGTGCATCTTATGCAAATTTTGACTGAGTGTAAAGGTTAGCATTTTGACAGTTTCTTTTAGTTCTAGAAGATAGTCATTCTGAAGAAAAGAAATGAGAATTCTAGTTCTTAATTGCAATTCAATACACAGTACTTTTATGGATTGTAATAGGAAAGTTGATGTGAATGCAGGGTTTTAGTCTAACAGGCCTAGGCCTGCCTATCAAACGCTTGTATTTTTCTTAGACTTCTTTGATGGCTTAATAGTAAAATATCCAATGACTTTTTTTTTTCACACATTACCTGGATTTTTAAGTAGTATTGCTTTAACCACTTGCACTACATAGTTTTTTGTTTTGTTTTATTTTGTTTTGGTTGGTTGGCTTTTTTTTTTTAAGAGGATGGCCAATGTACTATATCTATAGCAAGTTTCTGCTGTTAATATAGTCAAAAGAAAGTAGCAAACTTTAACATTGCAGTCCTAATTACAGATTTCATTTATTTGTGCTCCAAAAGAAAAGTGGAATTTGTTGGGTCAAGAAAGCGTTATTTGTCTCTGAATGTAAGAGGTGTGGGGTCCAGAAACTCATTAGACATTTAGGAAATGATTATAAACATTAAATATCTATAAAAGGTTGAATGTAGGAACTTGGTAAATCAGTTGCACTAGGCAGTGCATACTGCACAAATGCCACCATAGTTCTATAGAAGTATTTTCTGAAAAAATAAAACTGGAAAATAAAAGCCAAAGCAGCAATATTTAGTTATTTACATTGAGCTTTCTGATGGTTACAAATTTACACTATGTTGATACTAGCAACCTATATAAATATTTCATTTTTTTTCAAGCTGAGGTTATTATTCATCATTTTATATTTATCCAGGGTCAGAGCAGAAATTTATCAAGTCTCCTTCTCTTTTACTCTGTTTCTTTGCCAAATAGCATGCAGACAATCTTTATGGACATAGGCAATAAAAAAAGATATGGGTGGCTAAGATGGGATCGAAATGGATTTTAGACAACTAGATTCAGAGTTACAATACTTAGACTTTTCTGTTCAGTTACTACCTCATTCTAGAGGCATCTGTTTTCACTAGGTGCTTTTGAACTCTTCGTGCATCTAGAATTTTTGCTCTGTATCTCCTTAGTATAACTTCAGCCTTCTTGCTAATTAAAAACTCAACTTTGCCTGAGGAGCATCAAGATTTTTCACTAGTTCAGTTCCTTCTCAAACATAAAAGGTCTAGCTGACAGTTGCAGGGAGTGAAAAGCAAACATCATAGGGAGCATATTCACATGGGAATAGGATGTCCTGGGCTTGGGCTTCTGTTTTCAAGGTGTTATTATTATTGTTGTTGTTATTATTATTATTATTATTGTTTTTCTTTTACCAATCACAAAAACACCTTTTTTTTTTGTGTAGGGAAGCGTTTTGTGTGCACTGTTTGTGATCCCGAGTATGTCATCTTTTTGTAGTTTTTAAATGCCAGTGAAGGGTTTAGCGACTTTCCCCATTTTCCAGTAATGTTTAGCTCATACCTCTAAAACATTTGGAGGTGTTAGTCACAGCTCTTCCCCACCATGCTTTAAGAAATGAAAGGGAGCCTTGTGCAAAAGGGACTTAGTGCAGAAAGACATCTGTGAAGGATTTATGGCTGTAAAACCTGGGTGGCTTGATCAGTGTCTTGGTAGCTGGAAAAAGGTGCCTGAAGACTTAAAGGTTTAAGACTCATTTCTCTCACTACTGTTTCCCTTTCTGTTCAGCATGCACGTTCATCTGGGTCTTATTCTGAGTCATCTAATTGTACTCTGCTTTCTGGAGAAGGTAGGGCCTGGGCTACTACTAGGAGCACAAACAATCAAGCTGCTGTCATTTAACACTGTACTTCTTCCTGTCTGCTGAGCTGTGGCTCTTCCTAGTATTTTTGACTTAGTGACTATGGGTTGTGACTTTGTACTTGCCATGCACTAGAAGCATATGAATTCAGTTAGCATCTTTCATCTGATAATGTGCCTCAAGTTATCATCAAGCTGAATCACTTCTGATTTTGTATCCAACCCTGGCACCAGCCACGTCGTGCAGCAGCTAGCTGCAGCTAGATGGACATATCTTTTTCATAGATAGGGTGACATAGCTAAAATTATGTAAGAAGTCTTCATTTGGGGAAAAAATTGTTTATGAGGGGTTTTCAGTTTGCCTCTCAGCATCAGTTCTTCTTTCATGTTCCTTTCATGGTTCATGTCCTAGACTTCATAGTTTTTCAAACTGCAGTTACATTGTCATTGGTAATTATTTAGTGCAATGCTGAGTTAATTAGTGCAATGGCTCTATTTAACAGGGGTTCCAGTGTCCCTGAAAACGATCGACTGGCTTCAATAGCAGCTGAGTTGCAGTTCAGATCCCTTAGTCGTCACTCCAGTCCCACTGAAGAGCGAGAAGGTGATTGTCACAATGTTAGATTGTGATCTGGATATGCTGGTGATTTTTGTCATTAACATATTTATCTGTTACCAGTTCTTACCCTTTCCATTTTTTTTCACCTCTCCCATTTAAACATATTAGATTTCTAACTTTCAGACTTACTTTTTTCAGAGTAAGTTCTTCTGTTTTCAGACATATCCACTGTTCTCTTGCCTTCCGTATTGTTTCTGAATTGTAACTGAAGGAATTTCCTGGTGTCTTACTAAGTTACATTATTCAAAGCTAAATAAGTACCATGATTGCTGATTTATATATCCCATTAGATAGTAAATTTCTAAGTGTTGTTAATGAGATACTAATTGGACCCATCAGGACAGTGAAAAGTTCCCTGTCCAATTCTTTCACTGCCACTGCAGTATCCATGTTACAGATGCTTGCTGCTATTTGAATCCAGGATGAAAGGTCGGGGTGGGTGACTTTGTCCCGATCAAGTCTCCTCCTTCAGGTTTATTCAATCCTTGTATGTATGGTATTTATTCCAATAAATACCTTGAAACAGAGTCACATACCTTGATTACAGAATCACAGACTGGCTGAGGTTGGCAGGAAGCTCTGGAGGTCATCTGGTCCAACCTCCCTGCTCAAGCAAGGCCACCTAAAGCAGGTTACTCAGGACCGTGTCCACGTGGCTTTTGAAGATCTCCAAGGAGGAGAACCCACAACCTCCCTGGGCAACCTGTGCCACCTGCCCAGTACAGAAATGCTTCCTGATGTTCAGAGGGGACCTCCTGTGTTCCAAGTTGTGCCCGTTGCCTCTTGTCTTGTCACTGGGCTCCACTGAAATGAGCCTGGCTCCACCTATTTCGCACCCTCCCTTCAGTTATTTTTACATATTGATAAGATCCCCATGAGCCTCCTCTTCTAAGATGGTGTGTTCTGTGCAAATCAGAAAGAAGTATGGAATTGCAAACAAAACAGAGTGATCCTGTGGTCATTCTGCAAAATGAAGCAGATATCTACAAACATATGTCTTAGAAACGTATACTAGGAGGCGTGTTTTGTTTTGTTTTAAGATGTTGAAAATATTGTTTGTCATATATTTAATCCTTTTATAATGTATATGTATGAAAAAGAAACTGGCTTAGATTGGAATGATACAGGTCTTTTTCTGAGGCAGCTTAGAAGTTTGCTTTCCTACTGACCCGTATCCCACATTTGATTCTGAGTGCCCTGACTTGAAGTGCTTCCACAGGTGTGGAAGGAGATATCTCTTGGTATATAAATTAAATCCTATTTTAGAATAGCATTCGTAATCTATTTTCTAAAGAGAAGTCATTTTTAAATTCAAGACCATATATTGCTATGTGGTTGCCTTACATACTTGTAGGGTGTATTAGTCCTGGTATGTAAGATCTCAGCTTCTGCTGAATATAGTTGCATAATCTTTAATATGAGATAAAGCAACTTTTATGCTAAAAGTATTATTTCTACAGAACCATCATATCCAAAAGGAGATTCTATTGGCTCATCCCGGCGGAGTTGGGAGCTCAGAACTTTAATCAACCAGACCAAAGGTAGGCCACTATAATTTGGCGTTTCTTAAACTAGCGCTGTATTAAAAGACTGAATCTTAATGCTGATTGGAAAAGGTTTTCACAGCTTTGTTTTTAGAAAGGGGAAATAAAAATCTGGTTGCAGATAGGAGATACTGCTAGCAAAATCACAATGTGCACCATCTGATGTGGGAGTAATTAAACTTCATAATTTTTTTTTTCTATTCAAGTCACCTAAAGATGTGAGTAGTGTTGTCCTACCATTGCAAAATGCAAACAGTTATTGGTATAGGACTTGCAGAAGTTTCCTGTCCTGGTTGTGTGACTGTAGGAAGCACTTCCTAAGGTTTCTCCTCCATATGGGGTTTTCTTGTTTTGGGTGATCATACACCATTTCCCAAATTCAAGGCTCTTACGGGCCCCTCGCTTCTGTCCTGCTGTTTATTTTCACGTAACTTAAAGTGACTTGATTACTTCTAAGACTCCTATATTGTATGTGCAGATATATAAACAACTTACGTGCATATATTATGGCAAGCTAGAACCTCATGAAACATTATGAAAAAGTTTTCTTTCACATAAAAAGTTGATCTCTCAGTGATGTGACTCAGGATGTGAACTCACTCGATGTGACTCGCAATGATGAGAACACAGGAAAAACTTCTGAAATCTAGAAGGCTTATTGTTTGTTTGGAGCATAAATACTGAAGAAATTGAGTTTGTTTAATCTGGAAGGAAAAGATGAATTAGGGACAAACAAAATTTCTAAAAGACTGCTGCAAAGGGAACTGCTGTTACTATCCACTGTGAATAAGACAAGGATTAAAAACTGCTGGGAGGCAGATTTAGTGTAGATGAAGTGGTATTAATTATAGGCAGTAGAATATATCATTTGGGGGTATTTCACTATCTCCACATTTCAGAGGCTGTTAGAAGAAGGTTAAACTACTGTCTCTCAAGAGTGACAGATGTGTAATTTTGATTGTTTACAAGGAGGGGATAAGTTAATGCTTTCCTGAAATTTCTTCTAGCCTCACTGACAAGGATTCAGTTCCATGATTACACTTTAACGCTGGAGTTATGTAATACCTTGAATCTTTGAAATAAGAGAAATTTACAATTCTAGAGAGTAAAAACTTAACTGCCCTTCTGTCCTTGGTAACTCCTAATGGCTCTGACATATTTCCACTATCTATCTGTGATTAATTACAGGTCAAATATGAAAAAACAATCAATGTTTTTCATACATTTGATTTCCTTGAATCAATTAAGAAATGAGTAGAAAAGTACCAGGATTCTCATTTTCCTTTAGTTTCATATGTGATTGCTTAAATGTTTTATTCTTTTGCTACGTCTTAAATTTGACTCACAAAATAGTTGTCGTCTTAAGTCAAGTCACTTGATGTGATATCAAAAGGTAACAAAATAAAATATACAAACAGAATATTTCTCAATCAAGGAAATTGTTCATCACTCTTCTTTTAGACACTGTTTCAAAGCAAGCACCAATTGAAGCTGTTCAAAAGTCTGTTCAGTTGTTTGAAGAAAGGAGATACAGGGAGATGAGGAGGAAGAACATCATTGGCCAAGTTTGTGACACACCAAAATCATATGATAATGTCATGCATGTAGGTTTGAGAAAAGTGACTTTCAAGTGGCAGAGAGGAAACAAAATCGGTAAGTTTGTTACACATTCATTTATAAGGCTAAGGTACCAAGATTATTTTTTGAAGGAAATCTAAGACTATATTTTGAAATCTTGCATCTTTGTGTAGGTAATACCAGCTTTACTGAAATCAGGATGTTGAAATACAAAATACAATGGCAGCTAGAATGTCCTTCATGTAGAACTTAGTGAAGTTTTCATTGGTCAAGTAATAAGAAACAAAGGAGTAAAAAGATTTGGTTAGGATGATTACTTGTGTATGATCCTGCAATTCCTCTGCGTGTTCAACCCTAGAAAAGGTTTGATGAGTTCTGCTCTTGAAAGAACCACAGATGTGAATGGAAATGAGCACAAACTTTGGGATTTGTTTTATTCACCAATGATGTTGTTGCTTCCCACATATGACTATTATTTCCTCTCTGGTTCAGGGTTTGTGGGAAAATCCTCATACTCATGAGGATTTTTCTTTCAGATTAACCTTTTACTGGAGTGAAAACATGATGCTGAATTGAGGACTATAAATGTTTCATTAGGTGTTACAGGTTAAAAGGTACTTGACATTTTAAATGAAAATACACCTAAATAAAGTTGTCAGGGTGAGCTTTCAGTGATGTGTCTATTTACTGTGGTTGATGTATGTGTCACTTATTGAATGTGTTTTAATTAAATTTTTTTTATTTTACCTCTGCAGGTGAAGGCCAATATGGGAAGGTTTATACCTGTATCAGTGTTGACACTGGAGAGCTGATGGCCATGAAAGAAGTGAGTATTTACTGTACAAGAATCACTGCTGCTGTTGCTTTTTTTCCAAACCACATATACAGGAGTTGTTGGGCATTAAGGTTTTCTGAACATTGTTGTTAGCTAGCTCAAAAAGAATGGGAAGACAAATTGTTTCTTCATGTAGACACAACTGCTAATTATCACTTGTTCTTCCTCAAGTTGTTCAAGCTTTTTCTTACAGTTTAAAAGTTTCAACTTAAAAGTATGTAAAATGGATACTGGGTAATCTCACAAGGATGTTGAATGAATACTTGCTTAATATATGTGAACTCCCATGAAGAGATCTTAAATTATTTTGGAGTTTTCTGATTAGAAAAATGGTATACAAATTGTTTTACTTTACAGTATTTCATCTCACATTTAATTCTCTTTTTCGTCATTTTTTAGAGAAAAAGATAGGAAGTGTCACATCAGATTTTCTTCAGCCTCTGTAGTTTAAGTGAGCTAGGCTGAGTCACAAAACTGTTGACTAACCTGGTGGGTACAGAAAACCTAATTTTCTGTGTAGAAATGAGTAAAGCTGTGTAGGTGTAGAGATCCTTTTTTCCCTACAACACCTTGGTTTTTAAAATATTTGTACTGTTTAATTTTACTGCATTTCCACATCTTACAACCAGGATCATCAAGCATTCATAACAGTTACCGTGTCAGCAGTTTGATGCGAGAGCAGTTATATTTTTATGAGGTAGTTCCTCCACATACATAATATGTATATGAGCTCACAAAAGTATGGAAAAGCAAGGCTGGGATTGTGCTTAACTTCTTGTCCAGTAGTCATTCACTGACTAACTAATACCAACGCTCAAAAGTGTTTTTCCAGCTGCTGCCAAAGTAACATTTTCCGCATTATTCGTAGCTCTCTGTGTCTGGAATTCGAAGTTGCTTTCCAGATGCAGGTGCTTTTTGCAGATTAGCATGTGTGTGCTCTCATTAGGGGGATTTAGAAATTGAAGAAAATTAAATGGACCTTGCTTGACAGACACTTCCTTAGTAGGCTAATACCCAGTATGCTGTAGTACTTTTTAATTTGCTGTAAGTATTCCACCAAGAAACACTTTTTGCCCCCATTGTGGGCTTAAATGCAAAGTGCAACTTCCAAGAAAAAGCTCTTCTGGGTTTCCTTAGGAGTATCTCAGAAGAAGGTTTTTTGTTTGTTTTTAAACTGGTTCAAAACATTGCATTTCCCCATCTTCTGAGATTTCTTCAAGACTTCACTGTCTTAACCACAGTGTCATGAATGTCTCTAAAATGATAGTGGAAAAGGTTTACTACAAATGTAGTGCAACAGTAGTGCAACTTTGGAGTGTTAGGAAATATGTAAAATACTTTAATGTCATTGGTCACTTTTTTTTATAACCTCCATGTATTTAATTTTATCACCGTTTGAGTACAAATGATATACTGGAATTGTTGTACAGAACAAAACAATCAAACATCCTAGCAAAAAAAAAAAAGGTAAAATATATGCATTTATTTATGTAGCAGTTGTCCTGTACTCAACGAAATTTCTGCTTTCTACCAGAATAGTAAAAATAACATCCCCCATAAGTTAGTGAGCATTTTGCTTATCTTTGTGCGAACAGAAGCCTTAAATCAGTTTTCGAGAAGATTGCTATTTTTTTTCCTCCAAGAAAAACCCATCACAGCATATTATAGAACTAATGACACCATCTTCCTTTAATCAAAACCTCCTTGATCATATGTTTGCAAAGAAACCCCTCAAAGAAAACCCCTTAGTCTCCTTTGATGAAATACCTGACAATTAGTCTTTCTTGAATGACAGCTCTCATTCATGTTGTTTTCAGATCCTCCTGTATTGCATCTACCTACCACATATAAGCTAGAAGGCAAGCTCCAAAGAGATGCATATATATGTGTCCACACCTGTAATATTTAAGTAATAGTATTTTCCCCTTATCAAGTTTATAAATCATCACGTGTATGTAATTTTCCAAAAATGATTTGGGGTTCTTTTTTGTTTAGTTTGGGGGTGAAGGGGTGGAATTTTGTAACATTTTGTGTGATGATACTATTTCCAAAAAAAAAAAAAGCTTTTAGCTGCTTTCTTAATTTTTTGTTGTTGTTGTTCCTTAGCAATTTGAAACTTAATAACAGCCAAATAATGAAAATTTTTCTTGTAGATAAGATTTCAACCTAATGATCACAAAACCATCAAGGAAACAGCTGATGAACTGAAGATTTTTGAAGGCATCAAACACCCTAATTTGGTTCGGTATTTTGGCGTGGAGCTCCATAGGGTAAGCAAACATCACTTACTGGGAGGTTGTGTCTAGGGTTGGGAGAGAATTCTAAGAAGCTTTGGATCATTGGAGGTTTTACTTCAGAACACTCTCGTTTAACTTAATTGTCTGGATATCTCTTTGAATTACAAGAAGTCGTCTTTCCTATCAATGTTGAGATCTCTCTAAAACACAGTTTGCAGAAATTTGTTGAAATTGGTACATAAACAGAGAAGGCTTACAGTAAGTGAATAGAGTGAGTAATGCTGGAACTATTGTGTGCTGCAACTCTGTCTGACTGCTCCAAATGCAAAGATGTTGTACTTTTTGATAACTTTTGTATGCAGATAAAGACTAGACAGCCTGTCTAAAACTCTTCACTGTTAGCAGCGAAGTTTTCTTGCTTGAGCAGCAGAACTAGCGAAGCCTGGTTGTCTTACAGAGTTGGATCCCACAGTTGTGTGCTGAGATACCTGACTTTCTCTTACTCTCTGATTTCCATATACCCTCCCCTCCCCAGTCCCCTCAAGACTCAGGTCCTTCCTGTATCTCTCTACCTGTTCCCTGGGAGGAAACAGGATGCTGGGTATCTAGCTGGAAAGTGGTGTGTGCTCTTGACTGACTTGATCAGTATGAATGTGTTGATTCGCTTACCCTTTGCTATTTTGGAAGGGGACAAAGGCTGCTTTCTGTCTGCATTTCTTTACTCGGGGACACAACTTTGGGTGTCTGTGCCACTGGGTCATTGGTTTCTCAGGCTAGTTCTAAAAGTTCAATGTCTGCCATCTTTTGTATTAAACCTGGCTGCAATTGGCTGAAACTTCCAAAATGGGCTTGGAGAGAGAGAAAGAAAGGGAACAAGAACCAAAGTTTTCCTTGAAGTGAGTTAGAGCTGGCATGCTTGTCTGAGGCACAGACAACAACAAAAAAACTTGCCTTCCCTAAGCAATTAACACGTGATAGTGCAGGAACTGGGAAAGGGGAGGGGGGGAGGATCTCTTTTTAACTTCTTGCTAAATATGCAAAGCCTATTTTAGTATTTCTGCTTAATGTACATAGAAGATTTCCCAAGTGCTGTTTGGTAGATTCCAAAGTAGCATATATAATACCACCAAACACTGTCATTTGCATATAAAGGATACAGATGTGAAAGAGATTTTCCACAGCTGTGCAATAGAATATTAGGATGAAGTATGCTTAAGAGAATAGAGCTCTGAAGAGATGCTTAATTAGAGATTCCATGGTAAAAGGTACCTCCACTAGAACTTGCTCTTTCACAAACAGTGAAGGATGGAAGAAAACCTTTGTCCTAATGCAGTGTTTAAAAAAAAAAATTAAAACCAATGAAATCCGGTTTGGTTCCCACAACAGGAAGAAATGTACATCTTCATGGAGTACTGTGATGAGGGCACTCTGGAGGAAGTGTCAAAACTGGGCCTTCAGGAGCATGTCATTAGGCTCTACTCAAAGCAAATCACGATTGCTATCAATGTACTACATGAACATGGTATTGTTCATCGAGACATTAAAGGTAACGTTAACCAAAAAGGTAATGTTGTTGTTTCAGTGTTGTAGATGGGGGTGTGGGGCAGGGATGGGGGACGTTTTTCAGATTAAGCACACATTATCTATACAACAGTTGAGTATAAAATCTTTCACACATTTTTCGATTTTCAATTTACAAGTTGTCAGCTAGTTAAACGCTCCTTTTTAAGTGCAGAACATAAAAATGTTCACAGATGGCATTGCAAACTCATAAATTGTGCCCATGATTTATATAGCTCTTGTAGAGGTTGTTAGGATTGTTGTGGGGGTTCATCCAAACTCAAATTTTGGTCCTTGTATTTCTAGCACTAATACTGAGTTATGTAATACTGTTTTTCTCATCTGTGCAAGAAGCAATGGCGTTTTCTGGGAGCTGACAGGCAGTGTACTGTGCTAGAGTGGTTCAGCAGAACTTCTCCGTGTGATTCCCATTTTGCGGAAGAGTTTCAGGCTTTCAGACAAATGTTTGATTAAGCGTAGTAATAAAAGTCTTGGTAAAAGGAGTTAAATAGATATGGTAAAACTCTTACCAGTGTTCTGTTTTTTTGCCATACATTTATCTACTCATGCCTGGCTCTCAGCTTTTGCTTACAAAATGAGCAAATTGGAACAACAATAACTGAAGGGTGGTTGGTTTTGGCATTTGCTTAAGGCACACGGTGTCAGTCTGCATTTCACATTCATTTTTCTTTTCCTGCACCTACCAAGAACATCCTCCATGTCTAGTTATCTTGTTTGTTGTTTTTTTTTTCTTTTTTTAATCTGACATATTTTGCTCACCTATGGCAGAAACGTAACAGATGGTAGGGGAAACAATGCACACTATGCCCCACTCATTTTATGCTCATTTTATGACCAGGCAGTGCAACCCAACGATGCTGGGTTTCTATGTCCCTCTTGCTCACAGGGTTTTGAATCATCGCAGCAGTGTAGGAGGTTCCCAGTTGCTCTTGGTCCTTTGGCCTCGTGCTTCTCATTTGGGAAAAGAACTATCTACGATCCAGAGGCCTCCCACCCAGGTAGGCCACTCTTGAGTCAGTTTTGGCTTTTTTTTTCCTAGAAAACACTCTCCCTCACACCCGTTGCCCAGCAGTCTTGCCTTTTCTGGTTCTCCTTCCTGACCAAAGGTTTCTCTCCAGTTGTGGATTTCCCTCCGTGCTTTTCACAGTGCCTTCCTTGCCCTTTACTCGATCATTCCATATCCAGGTTCTGCTTAGCTGGATTGCGCTCTCCTGGAAGCTCGTGATCAAAATCCAAGGCTGACTGATAGGGATTTCTTTGGTGCTGCTCCATGTCATTGCTGATTTCTGGATATGTTTCTGAATAGGTCTTCCTCTCATCAGAGAAGTGCACAGAGGAGCTGTTTAACAGAACTGTAATGCTGTGTTATCTGAGGGCATTTCTGTCACAACAGGTTCCTCATACCAAATGTTGGGGTATTCCTTGGGAGTAATAACAGCTACAGACAGGGGTAACTGCAGACACATCTGTGTATAGACCTTCCCTAAACTTAATGACAGAATTTGAAGACAGACTGCGGAGAGGGTGTTTTTGTAAAGGATGCCTGATGTTACATTGCATGTCTCTTGCTCCCTGTCTCTTTTTATGCTAAGATTGAATCCCCAAGTTCTCAGGCGAACAGCAGTAAAGAAAACTCTGTTTTTACTTTTAGCATAATGCTAGATTTTCTCTTACATAGTCAAGTGCTCTTATTTTTCTGATGGGGGGGAATGACGAAATGTCATTCAGACTGTGTTAAAACTGCTTTTCTATGGGAATCTCACTGACAGATCACGCTAGATCTCTCATGGCCAGTTTGCCAAAAGTCACTGTGGATCTGTTTCTTTCAGCATCAGATAACCAACCAATTCTTAAGAGTAATTGTTTATATCTGTATCCTACAGTTGGCATGTGCAAGTACCTTGCGCTCAAAAATTAGGTCATTTGGTTAGTAGTGCCCACAGGTGCCACCATTGTCCTGGTGTGGTTGTGGCATCCAGTTCTGCAAGTGTAAAAGTTGTAGCAAGACACAGCTGCTGGGAATCCTTCTGCAACCTGTGGCTGCAAGAGAAAGCTAAGAGTAGCATTGGTTGCAGTTGACTGCACTGCTTTTAGTTGGCCTGCATCCATGTATAAAGTAGCTGGTGGAGTATGTAACAGGCGATCAAGTCTTTTTTGGATACTTTTTTAAAAAAAATCTCTATCCTGCCTACTATGTTTTAACCCCTGTGGCTGAGACCAGATTCCTCAGTTACGATGACTTCTCTTTTTGCAAGAAAGCTGTTTGCTGAATAATGGAGAAGGATGAAATATTTAATGCTGAAGAGAACCTCAGGACATCTCTGGTTGAGCACTCTGCTCAAAGCAGGGCCAAGCTCAATATCAGATCCAATGTCAAGTTAGATCAGACTGCTCAGGACCTTGTCTATCTGAGTTATGCATATCTCCAGGGATGGAGATTTCCTCTTCCCTGGGCCCCTCTGCTGTTCCCATTGTGAAAAACTTTTTCCTGATACCTCCCTGGAACTTGCAAGCATTGCTATTTGTGTCCATTGCCCCGTATCCTTTCAGTGTGTGCCTCTGGGGAAAATTCTGTTTCCATCTTCATGATACAGTTACACAGTCGAAAACAGCAATAACCCCCCCCCCCCCAGCCTCCTCTTCTTCAAGCTAAACAACCCCACCTCTCAGCCCCTCTTTGTGCATCCCATGTAGCAGCCCTCTGACCATCTTGATGCCTCTGGGCTGGGCTTGCCGCATTATACCGTCTGTCTTGTACTGGGGAGCCCCAAAACAATACAGATCACTCCAAGTGTGGTCTCAGAAGTGCTGAATTGAGAAAAATTAATCACTAAGGTCATGCCTGGTGCTTTCTCTTTGGGAGAGCAGGGCATATTATTGAAGAGTGCATTTGGCCCAAACCAAGTTGTTTCTTCAATGAATTTGGCTGTTGCGCTGCTTAAGTACTGAGGAGTGGCTACGAGCTGCCCCCGTTTGTGGAACTGTGCCACATTCATCGTGGGGATTTTGGTTCTGCTCCTTGGACTCGCAGTACTGAGAGCAGCATCTCTGGAATGTCACACTAGTGTCAGTTTTCACTGGGGTCAGCATGGGACTGTCTTGGCACACAGATACTGTGCACTAAACTTGAGTTTAAACACTTTGGGTCATAGCTGCTGTTCTCTCTAGCAAGAGTACCATTTCTGGTATTTGCTCTGTGTTTGCAGTCTGCCCAAAAGGTCTTGTGGTGTAAATGGCAGCAGTATTTTGCTACCTCTTGCCCTCTACCAAGTACTCCCATAGGGCTGCTTTCAATACCGAATGTGGAGGAAAGAAGACACTGTGCCTTTTTGTTGTTTTAGCCATAGTCTCTGGTTTTATTTCTCTTATTAACCATGCAGATATGGTAGGAATTTTGTTATGTTTCCAATCACGCTGTCAAGGCTAAAAAGGATCGTGTATCCTCAAAGTACTGTTCTTCTCTTTCCCTTTCTCTTACTCAGGTGATGCTGGATTCTGTGGAATTTCCTTCTAATAGGGAGACCCTTTCTAAAAACTCCTGCTAGAGCTTGGTCTTGTTCTCTAAAACGTAGGCAAATGGCTTACAAAACAGAGGCTCCAGCAGACAACACATCAGTGGAAGCCTCATTCAGCTGACGGAAAATGTCAGCAATACATCTTCAAGTTCTGGCTCTTTCTTTCTGGTGAAAGTTTGAAATTTAGATTCATTATTTCACTGCATTTGACAGTTCGGGGTGTTCGCAGAAGAATTCACAGGAGCTTTCACAGTAAACTTTATGCTAAAAATTGTCATTACCTTTTTTTTTCTTTGTAGGAGGACAGATTTGGACTGAAAGGCCTTACAAGTTGGTTCTAAATTGCATTAAATCAAGTTATCACAATAATTTTAGATTCAGTCAGAAAAAAAGATCTTGACTTTTAGCTCTGGCCCTTTCTACCCACTTCAGTAGCTTCAGAAGCTACTCTGTAGTCTTTCATGAAATTTGCAGGCAACTTGCTTTCTTGGGGAACCAGAACCTAAGTTTCCAAAGCCATCCTTGTAAAATATTTGCTAGTGATGCCTGTTTTTCCTATGCTCTTTGGGGCTAAGTGTACCCATTTGCTATATGTTAAGTAATTGCTTGAAAATCATCCAAAAAAGACAAGCTGTGGGCAGTTGTTTGAAGGAAAAAGCTGCTGGTACCTATAAATGTCAGTCATCTATTGCAGTGCTTATATTTAGCGTCCCATTGAGCTGCCGCCTTGTACTGCTTTAGTGTGATGGCAGGTTGTTTTATTCAAGGAGCTGACGGATCGTCTTATGTGTGTGTTACACATGTAGATTGCAGGGTCCAGGTTGACTCTGGAAATCCATGTCCCTGGCTGGGATCTGTGGTTTGCCAGCAGAAAGAATTCTGATCTTGAGAATGCCAGGACTGGAAAATGTGCAGACACAATGTCTAGAAGAGTTGTATTTACTGAAAGTTAGTTCTCCTTTCAGAACCTGTAAAAGGCTTACAGTAACCAAAGGTTGGAGTTTATTTCTGTTAATGATTTCTCTCCTCCCTTTAATGCAGTTATGTGTAACACCTCTCGGACTACATACATTTTGCTTCTGTTATCAAGCATTCTCATAGCTGAAAGGGAAGTCCTTTGAGAACTGGGTAGTTTTGGCATCATTGACCTGCACTGCCTTCTTTGACTTGAGCTTTTTGAGGACTCTGTTTTCTGTAAATATCTTGGAGGTGCCCAGCCAAGCTAACTGGAAAAAGTCATTAATTAAGAGAACATAATAGAAAGGAGGAACAGCCAACAATTCCTGCACTGACCCATGTTAAAGGTGAAACAAAAGTGAGAAACTTCTTTTGAAAGGTTACATTCAAATGAGGCATTTTTTTAAAGAATCTTTTATGTGACGTGGGAAAATGCTGTGTGTAACGAAGTCCTTGCATTTGCCTACCCGCAGCGTAAGCAGGCAGTTTTGTTCTGTGCATATCATCCATCCTTCTGTAAGAGAAATCACAGCTCAAGCTGCATCTCTGCCAGGTGACTTGCAACCTACTTGTGGTCTCATTGCAGCACTTGCAGAACCCAGGATTTGGCCTGACCTGTACAGTGAGCTCCTTCTGCTCTGTTTTCTGTTGCCTGTGTTTTGGCGGGATGTTGAACGAAAGAAGACCACTGGTTATCAAAACTGCTTGGCTTATTTTGCAGTGTTGTGTAGAGCAAGTAACTTAAAGCCTGCTGCACGTTTCCCTTGGAGAATTTCAGCTCTGCTAGGGGAACTTTTCCTGGTGCAAGCTGGCAGTGTAGCCAGATACTGTAATGGTAGCCCTCCTCCAGAAATTATTCTGGAAGTAGAGCAAAATAGGAGTGGGCATTTGGTGGGATATGTAATAAACAAATGCTATAAGCTTAGCTTTTAAGTCTGCTGTGATGACCCAGCTGTATTGTATCACCTGTCTTGACCCAGCAGAACTGAAAAGATGGATACTGGGAGGTTCGCATCAATAGCCTCTGCCACAAAGCTCCTTAAGGACACGTGTTTTTTTGCAGTGCAACACTCACAGGGATAAACACTGGAATTCATAAATTTCTGGAGGAGTTTTCTCATAATGAGCATATGTGAAAAGCTGATGAGTTTCCCTGCTGTAGTGCTTTGTGCTTTGAACATTTCTTGTTGTCATCTTCCAGTATGTTTAGTGTTAACTAAAACCCATCAAAATCCAGTTGTCTAATGGTAACATACCCTTTGGGGAACATCTCTAATGGTGTCATATTCCACACTTAATCCACAGGTAAAGATACAAGTGTGAACTCAGCTATTACCTACTGTGTAACTTCCAGTACTGTATCACGTTGAGAAGTCCTCATGCCTTAATGCCTGTCCTCAAGCATTGGTTTAACGAGCGTTACTGTTTTTCTTTGTGTTTCCTAGGAGCCAACATCTTTCTTACCTCATCTGGACTGATTAAACTAGGAGACTTTGGCTGCTCAGTGAAACTGAAGAACAACACCCAGACAATGCCTGGAGAAGTGAACAGCACTTTGGGTACTGCAGGTGAGGAAGCATGTGCTAGGCAGAAACTTGTCAAGCTGCCATAAGAGAAAATACCTCTGTCAAAAGTCTGGACTGGTAAAACAACGTGGTTCAGAGAAACCTCATTTTACTTTGGCTGGTTAGATGTGCTTTACATCCAGAAGGCAAAAAAAAAAAATCAGTGAATGTTGCAACTGGAAAATGTTACTTGTCTGGTTAACTATAAAGCTTCTGGATCTTTTGTTTTCTGGGGTTTTGCCTTTCTCTATAGCCTTAGTGAAACAGTACTGTTCTTACTGAACACCTGGTTAATCTATTGTTTTAAAAAAGGAAAATAAGTGAAAGCACATACTGTACTGGAACTTCACCATTTTTCAAACTGAACAAGTTACACTGCAAATGTGTGAAAGAACAAGAAGCCAAAGCCAGACAGAACTTAGCAAGAAAACCTAAGTGGTAATTCACTACAGATGTATTAAATACAGTTGTATTAAAAGCATTTGGTTTGCCCAGTTAATCACTTAAGTATATACTGTTCTTTGTGCTGTATGAACTAATGACGTTGTATGTGTTGTTTCAAAGCATACATGGCTCCAGAAGTAATCACTAGAGCTAAAGGAGAAGGGCATGGACGTGCAGCGGACATCTGGAGCCTGGGCTGTGTTGTTATAGAGATGGTCACTGGCAAGGTAGGCGTTCCATCTGCTGAATGAATGCAAAATGTCCTCGTCAGTTTCTCCAAAAGTTGTGGTTTCATTCCTAGCAGTAAGTCCACAAGTACCAGGGTGGCTTTTAAATTCCTGGGGTACAGAAATATATGCTGTGTTGCACAGCGAGTTACTCACTAAACCTTGCACTTAGCAATTCTATTTCCTGTTACAGAGGCCTTGGCACGAATATGAGCACAACTTCCAGATCATGTACAGAGTGGGGATGGGTCATAAACCTCCTATTCCTGACAAAGTGAGTCCAGAAGGGAAAGACTTCCTTTGTCACTGCCTGGAAAGTGACCCAAAGATGAGGTGGACAGCCAGCCAGCTCCTCGACCATCCTTTTGTCAAGGTTTGTCTCACGGCTTTGGCTGCAAAGACTGGAGGTGGGAATCAAACAGCTGTAGTTGGCTTTGCCATTTGCAGCTGTGCCACAGGGCTTTCTATCGTGGGGGGAGGCTGATGTACGGTGATGCTGTACAGAAAGTAAGGTTTGGAAATTTTGAAGAGGCACACGCATTGTTGCTTGTGAACATTTGGCTAAAAGAACCTGGTGCGCACCATGCAGTAGACTTACACAGCTGTTGTGAATGCGTTATCTTTATATTGAAGACTTGTCAAACTCCATCTCAATGGTAGCTAATTGCATCTGAAGGGCCATGTACGTGCCTAAAACTTATACTCTGTAATGTAGAGATAGTGGTCCCCTCCATAAAAAAAGATTAAACAAGCACATCCTTTACCATCCTTCCATACAAGGATTTACTTTTCTTCCTTTTTTTTTTTCAGTAAAGTTCACTGTTATCAGCTGTTTATCTAGCACTTGGCATTACTGTAACAAGTTGCAGTTCTTGCATGAATTTTAGTTTAATTCTTAGTTGTGAATATTTGCTTATTCTTAAGCAACAAATTTAGGTGTAGCAGTAACTGTAGCTAAATCCCATCCACCACAGAGGCAGATCACTTCTTCAGGGACTTAAGAGTCTGTCAGACGTGAACAGTTGTAATTCGTTATCAGAATAACAAGGGAAAAAGAAACTGTTTAAGATGTCCTGTTAGCCTTCTGTTCAATGAAGGTGCTTAAGTAATTGATTGTGATCTTTTTGCTGCAATAGAAAGACAATTCATTGCCTTTTGTCCCCTTCACAGGTTTGCACAGATGAAGAATGAAGTTATTCAATCTCTGGCCTTTTTTATTCTGGCAAAAATACCTTTTAATCACTACTGTATGTAATATTTACATAAAGACTATGCTGAGAACAGTATAGAAGTTGAACTTATGAAGACTGCACAAGTGACAAGCGTCACTTCCTCTGCTGCTCCTGTATGTTTTACTTGGCACATGTTGCTCAAGTTGTGACAGTGTCTGCAAGTTGAAAGAAGCTGCATGTTTCAGTGAAAGTGCCATTACTACTGTATATGGACCATACCTTTTTTTGTTCTTTCTCCTGTTTCTCATTTTATTGAGAACTGTAATGTTAATATGTAGTATTTTTGAACTCTTTAGGTTCAGAAAAATGCTGTAGTGTTATCAGGCGTTATGGACCTTGTTTTTTAATCTGTTTGTTGAGTGCACTGACTGTGAACTTTTACTGGTTTTTTTGTTTATTTGTTTTTGGCAAGCTTCAGATTTGTTATGCACAAGGCTGATTAATGAAATTTTAAAAAAAGGTTTTTTCTCAATAAATGGTTTATTTTAGGAGTTGTTGGTGAAGGGTTTTTCTTCTGAAAGTAACTAGGGGATGTGGGTCAGTTTTTAAACGTTTTTCTTTCTTAAACTCCTAAGACTGCAGTGCTAACCTAACAGGAATAAGGGTCTCGTATATTGCTATAGTCAATGCTTTGTAAAGTACAAGAAGTGTGCAACGCAAAATGCTTCTTACAAGGGATAACAGAATTAAGGTTTCCCCCTTCGCTCACTAGTGAGGAAATAAGGTGATGTCCAATTCCCTACACTACCTATTATATAAGGGATAGTGGTTAGGGCTGAGCTAACTTTCTTCTTAGACACAAGAACTACAAACAGGGTATGGCCACAGAAATGCCATGCTGACCAAAAAGAGAATCAATTAAGATTAGTTCTTGTGTACTGTTTAGTGAAAACAAGAACTCATTTTTGAAATTTTTTAAAACCAGTTTCTGATCTTGGGCATTGATTTTCCTGTTTTTTTTTTTTTTTTTTAATTGTTAATGGTCAACGATCTCAAAAAATAGAAGTGGCTAGCAAATAGAAGCAGCATTCTACAACATTTGATCTACTTAGGTATTCTTATTTTGTTTGGCTTGCTAATATAAATGTTTACAGTTATAAGTTACCTATTAGTGCAAGCTTATATATTTTTGTTACAGCTATAGACCTTAAAATGGATACGTTACAAAGCAGAGAGCTTGCTTTTAATATTTGGCTTCATTGCACAGTTCTTTGTCTCCTCTTAATACAGAAATCCTTGGTTTACTACAGGTGAGGCACAGCTGGATAAGCTGTTGAGAAAGTATCAAAATCTGACATTTACATCTAGACATGCACCAGCCTCACTCTGCACATCTAGTGCAGTGGATCTACGCTTTGAAAACATACAATGCTGAATTTAAACAAACAACTCTTCTTGTCTTTCATTCTTTCAGTAATGATAGGAAGGGAAGTACATATTGTCATCATAAGCAGCTGACTAGAAAAGTACCTGAGGCTGAGGTTCCCGTGTGGCCTGCCGTGTTCTTCGCTTTCTGGTGCATCACAAGTTTCCAAGCAGTTTGTCTCCTCATTTGTCTTGTGTTAGGTATCCTTGTACACACACACAAAGTGAGGACAGCTTCCAGCAGTCAGGAGAAAGGTAAAAGCTGTTACAGGGTTGTTGTTGCTGACCAAAAGAAAACGCATTCACCGCACTTCAGCTTTTTATACTTTTATTTTTGTATAAACAAATGTAAGACTACTTTCGTTAAGGCAGTTGTAGACCATACAGTTGTTGGTGGGGAAGAGGGGCAAACACTGATTCCTACTGACATATGTCATTCTTTTAATACAGTGAAATGGACTAGTTTACCTTTGGCAAGTACCACTGAGCTTTCTCTGTTGGCCAGAGAACACTGGAAGGGCCCAGCGTTGCAGCTCTTGTGCACCGGGACTTCTAGAAGGATCCAGGACTGGCGTCTTTGGCCTTATGCCTTTTACAATGGTTGCTCCCAGGGAAATTGGTATGAAATATGCTAAAAGATCATTCAGAAGTATTTACGGGTTTGGTATTTTCCTCTTGGAGAAGTGGTACTGCATGCAATTAGAGAAGGACTACGACTCATAAGGAATGTTAAATGTCTCCCTACCAGCATGTTCAGTCTTCAAAAAAAAAAAAAAGAAAAAAAGTTAGTCTTTATCACATGAATATGTATTTGCTGCTCAAAACTACTCACACCTGCATATAGAGTTCATTCTACTGCCGTGACAAAAGCTCACTTCATCTGTCAGGTAAGGTTTACAGTAAAATGCTAGCTTGAAGAGATCTTTTCTCTGCCATCCCCTCCCATTTTCCAAGAACTGCGTAGGCTTGTTCATTTACATGCCTGATGCATTACTGTAGACGTTGTGCTACTACATGTTATAAATCTGTTTTCCACAGTTAAGATGGTTTTAGCCAATATAGGTGAAGGGCAGCGCTTCAGCACAGAAGGGCATGTACTTTATTCAGGGAACAGCTTTATAAGCATGACAGTATCCTGTGGGCTCTGGCTGTATTTCATGTCTTAAAAAAAAATAAACCAAAGTCTGTGGTTATTTTTATGACACATCATACAACTTATTCCAGAACACTTCACGGCACAGGGAAGGCAGGTACACACAAGACAAAACCCCCCTTAACCTAGACCATCACAAGCCCCCATGCCTGTTCCTTCCTTCATATTGTACTTTTTACTAACCGCTTCCACTCTCAGAAGACATTACTTGCTGCCACATGCTGAAAGCACCACTCCACCTGCTCTTTAGATACTGCATATTAAAAGGATTAGTTTCTAGATGAGCTACAGAACAGCAAACACATATTTCATGCAATGATTCACATTCTGTTGTACTGGCCTCTGTTACCTCTGGCTTCAGTTTTATTATAGCATAAGAGAAATGCCTTTTTTTTTTTTTTTTTACACCAGCTGCTAGAACTGCTACTCTAAGACTGCTCACTTTCCTTTCTAGAAACACATAGGCTGCTCATGCCTAGACTTACTATGGTTTAGTCCCATGTGCAATGAAAACCTAACATCACTGAAAGTGTCAAAAATACTCCCCACTGCTCAATATCAGTACCTTTTGGTTTTAAAAGTTTTTTTTTTTTCCCCTAAACTGCTGATAGAAGTCCCCTCTTTCCCTTTTTATTTTTAAATTAGAACAAAACAAAACAAACACCTCTTTTCAGTAACATACAAATCCTTAATTCTTGAAGTCTATAAACAAGAGGGGGATGCCCAGGAATCAGTACTAGGGATGTGAGAGCAACACAATTTTCCCAAGGGATTTGATCCTATTTTAATTCAGAAGGGTGACAAAGCAAGTCCAGACAGGCATAAAAAATTCCCAGCCATAGCACTGTCCTAGGTCTCTCTCCTGCTTGCCTCTTTTCCCCAAAAGAAAAGCAAAAGATAATTGAAGTATTACCTCAGACAATGTTACGAGGTACCACCATGTGAAGTAATTTTTCAGAAAAGACAGACAGGCAGATTAATTAGGTTCACAACAGTATGGGTGTGGGGTGGTAACTTTTAATGCACGCTTTGCATTACTGTGTTACAGCATACCGGTTGTTTTCTGTTTCCACCACTGTTAGGAATGCCTACAATTTTAATCTGTGTTTAAAGCTGAAAGTAATCTGTTACCTAATTTTTTCCAAACTATAAATGGCATTTATTCTCAAAAGAATTACAGGTTTCAGCTATCCCACTAACATTTTGCCTGGGGAAAGATGTGGCAGTGCGTAACTTAGCTCTGCTCAGGCCACAGGGCCAAATTCCACACCAGGTTATGCCACTGCAAGGCTCTGGGCTAACAAAACGGGCCCCTTGCCTGAGTCTGACTGAAGTTTCAAATGTGGTGCTTACTGTGGGAATAAATTCTAGATGTCAAAAAACTCTACAGCACTCCTGCCAGTTCAGTAGAGTTGCAATATTGGTATCACGAAGCAGAGCATCTTACTCTATTTGAACACTGAGAGATTACTGTTTTTAAACTGTTAACATGTGAATTAGACAACTATCAATTTCAATTGTCTTAAACCAATCTTCTGACATTTATCCATTCCTTAGATCAAGTTAAGATAAAGCCTGCAGCTCAGCAACCACTGATTAGTTTCCAGGTAGAGTCTCACCATACCAGCACGCTGCATTTTTTTTTCTTCAAAACTTGAGACACTTTATATGAAAGCAAACCAACCAAACAAATGCAAACCTGTTGAGAGTATACACAAAGGAGTGCACCTTTCAAGCATGTAATCCAGCCCAAACCCCAAGAGAAAAATAACAGGAGCACAAATTCAGATATGCATGGCAATTGCTCATCCTACCCTTCCTCTGACCTCACTTGAAGGACCATGATATGCACTTAAAAGTTCTCAGAAGTTGCATTTGTTCCCTTTGGATTGAAGCAGTCTCTGAAGATACTACTTTTGTTTCTGCTTGTTGTCATTGTTGCCATAGGTGGAGCCCTTGTTAATTTCCGTAACACCTATCATCCATCTGACACCAACAGAAGCTGCAAAATAAAAATAAAGTAAGTTAAAAGGCTATTTGCAGACGGGGATTCAAGGTCTGTACATGCACAGTGTTCTGAAGGAGACAAACAGCATTCTCCGCTACACAGTATTAGAGCATTAAAGTACTTTACCTTTGGTAAAAGGCGCACCTGAGCTCCCCCTTGTCAATAATTGCCCACAGTCGCTTCACTACAGTAGGTCGCTGGCCTAAGTCTTGACCTCTCCTCGCCCACCAGCAGGGAAGAGGCTACCTGAACCAGCACGGCTCCGCAAGGCACAGGCCTTACGTGCTTGGCCCCATTAAACCCTAGGCACAGCTGGCTTTGAAATGGGGGTGCTTTGGGGTTGCTGGCTTTCTTTACCTGCCTCTCAGGAGTTACGTGACAAAATGCACTAACATGTCTGCTTGTGATGTGTGGTGGGGAAGGGAATGCTGCCCGCTTTCAGCAACCCTAGTGCCTAGAAGAGTACCTGCAAGGGCCCGTCATAGCTTGATTAACCAAAAAGTTATAATTTGTGGGATTTCTTAACTACAGCTCATGAAATAATCAGTTATAAGGGGCTGAGTTAATTTAAAAGACTTAGTGTTGATATAGGAGTAATAATCCACCATGCAGAAGGATTTTTTAATTTATTGTTAGCTTCTGAAGTGACTGTTCAACTTAAATGCAACTTAGCCTAAGCCCTCACCATCCCCTCACAGGTGTCCTTTTGTATGTTGTTCGTTTTGTTAAAGGGGCTCAAGTGCCCACAAGTCCCCAAACTTCTGCTCAGCTACTGTACAAATGGCTGCACTGCCTGTCGGAGGGACCTCAACAGGCTGGAGAAACAGATTGGCAGGATAATCCAGAAGTTCAAAGGAAAATATGAAGTTCTGCACCTGGACAGGAATAACCCCATGCACCTGGACTGCCTGGGGACTGAGAAAAGCACCTTTGCAGAGAAGAATCTGGACATCTTGGTGGACGTCAAGTTGAACATTAGCCAGCGATGTGCCATTGCAACAGAAGCAGGCCGAGGCTGTGCTGGCTGCGTTAGGAGCAGCACTGTCAGCGGGTCAGGGGAGGTGATCCGTCCCCTCTGCTCGGCACTGGTGAGACATCTGGAGTGCTGGTGCAGGCTGGGCTTCCCAGTGCCCAAACACGGGGGCATACTGGAGCAAGGCCAGCGAATGCCACAAAGCTGACTAAGGGAGTGGAGGAAGTGTCTCACAGGAGGAGAGGCTGGGACAGCTGGGACCATTCAGCCTGGAGAAGAGAAGGTTCAAGGAGGATCTTATCAGTGTCTGAAGGGAGGGTGTAAAGCAGATGGAGCCAGGCTCTTCTCATAGTGCCCAGTAACAGGACAAGGAGCAACAGCCACGAATCAAAACACAGGAAATTCCACCTGAACATAAGAAAAAAGGAAAATCCTTTATGGTGAAGGTGGTTCAACAGTGGCACAGGCTGCACAAAGAGGTTGTGGGGTCTCCATTCCACTCAAAACCGGATGGGACACAGCCCTGAGCAACCTGCTCCAGATGACCCTACTCTTGAGTTGGGCTGGACGAGACAATTTCCACAGGTCACCTCCCCCCTCAGCTATTCTGTCTTCTGCCATTTGCTTGGGTGTAAGGCACTCGGTATTGTTCTTTCAAAACAGGAGCATTCAACTACAGACTTGTGTTCTGCCCAGACACCAGAGAAACAGGGCCTCTCACAGGCAACTCTCTGTACAGTGCACAGCACAGAGAAAGCTGCTAGCAAGTTCACTGGAACTTATAATCCACTGTTAGTCCGTGAATGGAAACACAAACAACCGGGACAAGTGAAGGGTTTCGCTCACACAAACAGAAGAAAAACATCTTTGACGTTTAAACGGCCACGAGCTAGGGAAGACAAGAGGAGGACCCAACACGGCCTGCAGTCTGGGATCACAGCAGAGCAGTAAGCATGAAAACATTGAGACTTTAACCAGAGGGATATAAACTGCATCTGGAGAGGGACACGGAGCATAAATAAGAGCAACTGTTATAGCAACCACACAGCACAGTGGGGATTTCATACGGTTCCAGGAATGCCGCTGCCTGGACACCAAAAAATACTTCAGTCAGCAGTTCAGGTTTTTTTCCTTCTCCTTTGCTCCCTGACAGGAACTGCCACTGCCCTTCACCCTCATGTCACCCCGCAGTCCTCATCAACCCGGGGCAGGGGCTGCAGGAAGGCACTGCCTGTTTGCCAAGCCTGTGGACACAAGGTGGGAAGTGCTGGGGTGCCCCAGGGGCCTCTCCTCACCTCTCCTGGAGCTGACCTCCCCCCGGGCACACCCTACTGAAATCACCTCAGCTTCTGGGCAGCATGTCAGTGTTCTTCACCAGGAATACACCCCCCCACGGTTCTGACTAATTATGGGGAAGGTAAGAAGTGATGGTTTCAAAGCTGGGTCACACTTCAGAAAGAGGGTGAAATCAGAGCTGTGGCTGAGGAATACCCAGTACCAAGCAGTAGGTAGTGGAGGTGAGCACCACAGAGCTGCCTGGCCTAAGAGAAACAGCAGCACAAGAATTGCTCTTCAGACACGGGATAGTAGCACACTGGGGGCCTCTTCAATCCCGAAAGAGCACAATTCTAGTGATCTCCCCGGATATCACAGCTACGTCCAGTGAAAGGTTTTGTGCAAAGACACCTCTGTCAGCCTCTGTTCAGCTCAGTGGCAGTGTCAAGCCCTGAAATACCCATTTAAGTAGATACGGTAGAGGGGCTCACAACAGGCAAAGTCAGCTTTATGGAAACGAATACCATTTTTAAAGGCAAGGTTTGGCTCAAGGAGTTAAGAGGGGTGCTGGATAGACATACAGAACATGGCAAGTGTCACGAGTGCATCATTCAAGTGGATTTGGGCAACAAACACAACAGGTACATTACTAATTTCACTGTCACAAGATTACGCTGAGACCTACAGGTTTCTAGAGTAAAGGAAATAGGATGAAGAATTTCTATAGAATATTAGAGTCTATACCTTGTAAGTTGAGAAGCAGGCTGGCTAACTTCTATTTAATTAAACAGCTGTGGATTTCCAGCCCAAGGCATAAAACTAACTGACTTTTCAACTGATTTCTTAGTCTGAAAGACTTCTCTGATTTGTCACCATCTGGAATAAATGGATGGTAAGAGACCAGTGATTCTGCCACTTTTATCTGAAATGGCCACTTCTTTGTTCCCTCTACAACTTCCAACCTTTGCCCAAATATAATATGAAGACAAGATTTCCAAAGCATACAGAAAGCCTTGGCACTCCACATTATGAATATAGCTGTAGAAGTCCAAGTTTGGAAACAAAAGCTTTTCTACATTTTTTTAAACACCTCATCAAACATCACAGGGTGATCTCTTCCCATTTGTTTTAAATTACTACTTGCAGATGGAATGCTCTCATCAATATCTGCCAAACCTTGGTAGATCCTATAGTTCCAAACCGGTTTTGTGACTACAATGAGCACCACATATGAGAACTGAAAAAAAATACCAGAGCAATTAGGGCAAAACCTCTTCTGCAGTATTGTAACTATCAGAGCACTACATACTTACATACAGAGTTTGATGTTGCAGCATACATGAGGACAATTTCTCATAGCAAACAGGCCCTGCTCAGACAAATCAGAACTGCAAATGAAGGGAAGGACTATAAGGGAGGCAGAAGAGGCAAAGCTACAGATTTCTTTCTTACTGTTCTTTCTTCCCTTGCTGTGCTGAAGGGAAGCTTGCAAATAGCGCTAACATGGGCCACACGCCTACAAACAATTCTTACCTTAGTGTATGCTCCAGTGGTACCATCATGTTTAAGGACTTATTCTGCTGTTATTTTAAATACAACTATGGTAAGGGAACATTTTTTACTTTATTTATTTATTAATTTATTTTACTACAAGGAAATAGTAAACATCTAACCATCAGCTATGAGAATTTAAGCCCTGTCCTGAACAGCAGGAGAGAGAAGCTACCAGCCAGGGCACCCCCACAGTGCTCCATGGCAAGCTACGGAAGGTAACTGAGCTCCTGCCACCTTTCTGCCCATCATTATCCACCAGCCAGCTGACACAGGATATCGCTACAGACCTGCTCTGCCAGCCAGAGCACTGGGGGCTGAAGGAGGGTTGAGTTAACACAAACTATCAGCAATGGAATCTGTTTCTTGAACACAGCTCCAAGAAAACCAGCACCCACACACATAGTACCACATCCCCCAGCATAAACATTAGCTGAGAGCAGAGGATTTTCCCCCTTTTCTCTCACACCTCAGGATTTGCTCTCATCTCTTTCCTGGCGTTTGCACCACACAGCAAGTGCTATAAGCAACCCAGGATGTAGGGGTATAGAAATTTCCCATATATATTCTGCTCTACACTTGAGTTTCATAGTCTACACACTGAAATGAAAATTTGTACAATTAAGACTTATATTAACGGTACAAATTTCCATTTGAGGTCTATCTTATATAGTATAAAGGAAATGAAACAAGTAACAACAACAAAATAAAAAGATCAGTTTTAGGCACCAGGCTCAAAGGCCAGATTGTCTGGCAGCTCCACCAACAAGCAGAACCAAGGCAGGCAGAATCCCGCACATGGTTTGTATCCTCCTGCTGTTGTAAAACTTCCTGTAATGCTGTGGGCTCATCCTCTCCCCACCATCCACTCATCTCATCCTACGGGCATCAGCAGCTTTGCTGCCCGCATCACATCACGCTCTGACCCTTTGGTCCACATTCTGCACTCGGACACTGTCAAGTCACCAAGGACTCACCCCTATTTGTGATCCCTGGAAGGAGGTTTTCTAATAGCACTGTCCACACACAGCAGATATACAATAGCTCCTGCAGAATCAAAACTGGCTCACTACTACTTATGCTTGTTTCAAATGAAATACTTCTCCTGCCTATGATAATTAACTGCTGGACCCACGCCATAAGTGCAAATGCCATTATGCTTTTAGCATTAGACACGTAAGAGCTACTTCTCCATTTAAAAGCCAAGAGAAACCCTCTCATCTTCAGCACATGGAACTGATGAAGGCTCTATATTAAAATACTTCTGGAGCATAAAGGTTGTTCTCCTCAGCACAAGTTACCAAAACATGAAAGGCGACCTAACGCTGGGTTCTTTGGAACCAAATGAGATTAGGGAAGCAGGAGGAGGAAGGAAGAAAAGGAAGCTACTGTCAAATACACCTATGGACATTTGCCAGACTCTCTGCTTTAACGCTGAAATATATGAGCCCCAAGTTTTGAATAAAAGTTGTGAATTAAGTACATAAACATCTTGCCATGTGTCCAATGAAACTAAAGCTAGTTTTCAAGAGTCTTTTGTCCCTCAAACTGCTTGAGCATTCACCCTCTGGAGCAGGGACTGCCTTGTGTCAGTTCAAATAGCATCACAAAGGACTCCTGGTCCCAGACCAGTAGTTAGATATTAGCACAATACAATGATTATTATGAGTATAAATAGCCAAACTGCTGCACAGCAAGGCAAAAGGGGATGGCTCAGCATTCTCAGTATAAAGAGGAGACATTGTTTATTTAGGGCTGAAAGTGTTTGAGCTGAACCAGCAGAACTATATATACGTCGGTTATTCATTCCTTGGACCTGAGAGTTAGGTTCTGAGGTATTACCGTGCTTTCACTCCAGCTCGACCGCTACGGGGCATTTCTCTTACGGATCGTTCCACCTCAACAGCCACTTACAATCCAGAAAGCATTTTACTGGAGAGCAAAATTAGCAGAGACTGTCCGAAAGACAAATAACACTCTGGAAACAAAGCAGAGGATATCAGGTAATAGGGCCTCCTAGTCCCTCCTTTCTCTCCTATCACAGAAGATTTAGCATAGGTGCAAATAGCACAATATATGCATAATAAAGGTAATGCTATCAGGTACTGAAGTCTGCTCTTTGAAGCACTAAAGTCTACCTATAATGGGCTATGAGGGACCACAGTTAAGCTTCCTGATTCAGGTGAGCTGTCAAACTAGTACATATACAAATAATCCCCCAAATGCTACTGGAGCTTCTTCAGTTAATCAGTAGATGGAAAGGGTGTCCTAGGAGGGATGTGAAAAGGTGGTTTTATCATCTGATCACAATGGGAAATACACTGCCCTCATTCACAGATAAAGCTTCCTTTGTACTGTTAAGCCAGCAGGTACCAGCTCACCACTCACACTGGAAAAGAAAGCAAATACAGTCCTCTCTGCAGTACTGCAAACTGCAGCCGGCACCAGGAGTCACAACCTCCAGGGTACGTTTGTGGTCCTCTACTGCTACCTCCTAGCCATTGCAGAAGTCATTTCTGAGACCTTGCCTAAAGCTGGAGAACTGCAAAAATGAAATACTGGTTGCTCCTCTGTCAGAAAATGGTTGTATCACATCCAGGACACTCATGACAGAGAGACCCCCGGGATAAAAAGCACAGTTTGGGGAGAATGGCTCTGCTGCAGAAACTCAGCTGCTGGCTACAAAAGTCAATGTAACTGCTTGGGCTGAAGTTAGATGCTTCCACAGAATGAGACCAAGAATTCCCAACTAGCAATAACAATGCTTTCAAAGGGGTACTGTAAAAAAGATAGAGACTGTAACATAGTAAGGGAACTGTTGTCCTTTTGGTGAGTAATGACACATCCACCTTCAAGTGACCAGGGTAACCCAGATCTGCGTTTTTTTTCTGAAGGCTGAGCTTCCCTTCCCCTCCCACACATTCTCTACCCTCCACAGCTCCATGGAGGCTCTCTGCTAGTAAGTGACATCACCTTTCTTTTTTTGCCAGCTCATCAGCAAGAGGTGGCTGGCTGCGTCTAATCAGATGATACCCTCTGCTACAGGCGATACAGTGTCTTCTGCCACGCTCCAAATCCTGGCCAATTACAAGCACTTTGGGTATGATCACACCACATATTCAGAGAGAAACCAGAGCTGTTGCTAAGCGCAGGGGTCTTTCAAATCCCTGCAGAGGACTGGAACCTGCAGCATGCCACAAATGTGGCTGATACGTATGGGGCATCAATGCACATCACATAGTGGACTGTTAATCTCACCGTTCTTAATGTGTTCCTCAGCTGTGCTTTTGCTGGCTGGGAGCTCAGGCAATCATTCTGGCAGCAGACTGCTGCTGTAGTTTGCTGTTACCTCCAGCATCACAAATAACCTGAGAACAAGTCCTTTGGATTATCACTGCATTCAAAACAGGACTCACAGCAGCTTGCTCACTAATCTTGCCTTGTGGCCAGAAGCAGAAGAAAGCTAAGTGGGGAGTAAAACAAAAACAAAGCCAACCAAACAAAAAAGGTTTAGCCGTCCATTCTTAGTAGCATTTTTGTTTTCATTACAGGTTCTTTCCTTCCTGATAAAGAGGCAGACATGACTTAGTCTGCTACGTAAAGACCGCTAATGGAAAGATGATACTAGACGACTTAGGGGAGTGGGGTGGTCACTTGACTATGCTGGACTATAAGGACTAAATCTAGAAACATCACATGTGACAATACCAAACATTAAAGCATCTAACCTTGAAATTAAAATCCAAAACCCTGAATTATGCACTGAGGCTCCCTGTAGAGAGCATGCAGGACATAAGGCACCTTGGAATGGCATATGAACAACCAGTCCACTGAGTGGAGAAGCTAAATTAAGAAGAAAATGCTGAAAGATTTGGATGAATGCTGATGAATTAAAAAATGTTGCAACAGCTGAGCTTCAGTGTCCCATTAGACCACGGCTCCACAGCCCTGTACCAAACAGACTACTCCAATATTTCTTCCAAAAGTAGACTATCTGGTCTCAAGTGCTATTGCCAGTTGCATTTGCAGATGTGTCATAACTCATCCGTCCACTTTTGTGAAGTTTTATTTCTTTCTTAAAGGATACTTGTAATATACTCAGACATTAAGGTGATGAAGCCATCAGTACACGAGACAGTGCAGCCACATAAGATACCTGCTTTATAAATGTATGGCTTATTCTGGATGGACACCTGTTCAACTGACCTGCAGTCAATATGCCAAAAAGTACAGACAACAAATATGATTTAGTCTGCAAAATTGGCCTGGTTCCTCCTTTCATGAATGATAAGATCTCCTTTGGGCCAATTCCTTGTTTCGTTTCCCTTCTTCCTTTTAAATAACTTAACCACTTCACAAACCAAGACAGCTCACAGCTACCACTACTTAACCTATTCCAGGCTCACGTGGGTATCAGATGGCCAGCTGAGTTCATACATCATATACTCCGTCACAGAGGTTATATTTAGTAAGGCTCAATAGGCCAAGTCAAACAATTATCCTTCAAGTAAACTTTCTGTCAGAGAAAACTTACCCATTACAATGACAAATGCAAAACTAGCCAGTGTCAGTGATGATCCACTGTTGACCATGTTGATGAGCAGCTTGAATAACGGATATAGCAGCAATAAAGCCCAGAAAAGCCAGTTCAAAAGCGTCCATGGTCGTCGGGGTGGTACTATAGGGACTGCCGGGTAGGTTCCTGTTCGGTAGTACTCTTCCTGGAATGCATCCTGGTAGAACAAAGGAGGGGCAACAATTAAATTCCCATCTACCAATGAAACTAGCCATTCCTGACTTTGATGTTTCTCCTTCTACATGCTTGTAACCCTGAGGGAAGATCAAAGACCGAGTAATGGCTGGAAAGCTTGTTCTTTGAAGTCAATGAGCACATACTCGAAAAAGAGAGCTTACATTGATGTGTGCACCCTTTCTTTCTCCTGCACATAGAAGCCTGAAAAATGGCATGCCTAGAGTATATAACAAACCCATAACAACCTCACCCAGTGGGTGAGGGGATGCACACTTGCAGTAATGTAGATATCACTGTTGCACCTCCTGCAAGAGCCACAGCCTTTGGACAAATAGTGCTGGTAAGCCAGGAAAGCGTTTGGGCTATGTCTGCAGTAACAGATCCTCTGCTCCCTAACGTTTCCTCCAAGCATTGCTCTAAAACAGCATCCACAGCCCTATCAGAAAAGGTGAACAGACACCATCTTGTGCTATATACTCCAAAGAACACCTCTCCCCTCCTGTCCACTTTGTCCCACAGACGTAGTCTTACTTACCTTGTTCCCTCCCATGCAGCCTGTGGAGGAAAGGGTGGTTAACCCCTCTACAGACAGTTGCGCACACAAATAGTTTAAAGAGTCTCCCACTATTTTTGTTCAAAGGGCTCTTGCGTTCAGTAGAATAAGAGGATGACGGTGGGGCGGTTTTTTGTTTGCTTTGTGGGTTTGTGGGGAGACGGGGGGAGAAGAAGTTTGGTTTTTCTTTCGTTTTGATTTTTAAAGCACAGAAGGCTTAGCCTTCAGTACCTTGCTCCGAAGTTTACATGGATGAACAGTATTGCCTTTAGCAATGTGATCACCCCAAGGTGTCAAGCTGGTGGGGAAAAATGCCCTCCTTCTGGTTCCAAAGCAAAGATTATTAATCTGATTAGCACATAAAACTGGTTAATTAACGGAGTCAGAATTAGACTGACATAAAAAGGAACCTCAGTTGAGTCAGAACGAAGGGCTGATTTTCTTCAAAGAAAGGAATGCTTCATGACGGTTTCCAAAAATTCTGGCAAAGCCAAGATTGTCCTCATCAACCACAAGATTAGTTCTACTATGCTATGATTTTACATTTACTTACACTCCAGCTAACATGGACAATTCTTTAATTATTTAATGGCAATTTGAGCAATTACAGGCCGCTACCATTTTATCTAATTCAAAGGGAGCATTTAACTTTTAAGAGATTACACAGTAATTAGAGAATTGCTCTCTCTTTATTGAGATTAGAAAAATTATGACTGTTTTGCTCATGTGAACTAGATTGTACTGGGATCATCATGGCCAATTAATTTGCTATCTTCAGCAAATCACACAATGTATGAAGTTTTCTTTACAGTGCCTTGAGGATTTTGGTTTATGACTGGTTTAGCTACTAACTAATCATCAGTAAATTGAATTCTCCTATATACAATTAGGTTTCTAAATACCAGCATCACCCAGAAAAATATTAAGAATTTCTGACTATTACTGGTACCACCATTAGGGGGCCTATTACTACAGAAGCAAGACAGACAGACTTAAAACAAGCATAGTATTTTTCCTTTTGCTGGCTCTGCACAGCATAAGGGTCAGAAAAAACGGTGACCACATCTCACCAAGAGGTTTGAGACAGACGGAAGAAATAAATAATAGGCAAAAGGATGTCACTGTCTTCACCTCTGCTAAACATTTTACACCATTATGGGGAAGAGCTCCTCAATTCAATTACAATTCCTTGCCCTTAGAAGCATACATGTTCCTCACAGAAGAGATTCGTGGGTTGATCTACGCTTTTAGAGGGTGCCGATAGTACCCCCAGACAGCTCAAGTCAGTATTTAAACCTATGATGCACATTAACATTCCCCTCAACCACCTCCCCCAAAAGAAGCTCCTTTCATTCTCCGCATGCAGAGCTTGTTTTCTGTTTGTAGTAAGTTTCACCCACTCAAGTAGCATTTTTAGATGTGGAAGCATGCTGCCCCTAACAACCCCACCAAATCTGAGTTACTTCAGACACAGGGGTGAGTAATGCAGTGGCAGGAAACCAGGGAACATCCATCCTCTTGTGAGAATCTACTGGAGTCTTCCCTCCTGCTCCCACCAGGAAGATCTGACTGCACAGGGATGCCACTGCTCTTTCATGAAGAAACTCACAAAGAATGAGTATCCAAAAATACATTCTTTGTTCCCAAACACCGGAGTTCTGTACACTTTCCCTCTTCAGTTATCCTTTGCTAAGTCCCTGGGGCATTCTGGCATATACTTTCATGCCCTGTTTTCCATCCTTCTCTTATAAGCGAAAAGAATCAGAAACTCACTTTCTTTTTAATGGAAATTAAGATTCTCAAGCAGAACTTCTATTTCAGGAGCTGAGGCTGTGAAGAGGTGGAAAGCAAAAACAAACAAGCAAGGACTAGCAGAGTTGTGACTGTTGTACAGTATCTTTTTGGACTGGGCAATAACATGCTCCGTCTGCTCCACGTTAAGGGGGAGTCTTTCTAGCAGTGGCAGTTTAAAAAGAAAAGGCAACTGGCAGCCCAAGTTGTGCTTCTGTCAGGACTTGGCATTAACTGATCCAGTGCTGGCCACCTCTGAAAGGAAAAAAAATCACACCAGGTAAGGAAGAAGAGAAATGCAAGGACACGGTGCCTACATAAGCCTGGAACAGGAAGAAGAACAATGTTTGGTTTATAATAGCAGGGTGCCACTGCTCATCTGGAAAGGCCCTCCTCGTTACATTCGCAGCAGGGACTAAACCAGGAAATGGGGTGATAAGTAGTAAGAACATAAAGAAGCCAGGTTGCAGACAGTAGCATCCCATTGAGGAACATGTAACTGATACCAGGCAATGGGGTAAAAAAAGACAACACAAGCTCTTCTCAAAGACTCTGACTCCTCTATTAAAGATAATTTAGAAAGGTCACGTCCCTTGATGTCCACTAGCAGCAGATCTCATTACTCATTCAAACAACTTTGTGTCCCTGATGATCACGAGTGGCCAGCACTCCAGCCTTGACCTCAGCATCTATGGCATGTCCCATACACTAAATTATGCTCCTGGAGCATAATTCAGCCCTGCTGAGTAAGAAAGGGGAGGATGAAGGAGCTTACCATTAAATCAACCCCACACTCAGATGCTGTCACATACACTGCCATGCTTTCGGGAGAGCAGGACCCTTCAAGACTGCATTTTTCACATTTAGCTAGAGCCGTTTGATTCACAGCTTGCAGAATAACCCTGCATCTGCCCACCCCTTTTATTACCATGGCCTTGCAAAAAAGACAGGGCAGCAATTACTGGTAGCTCTTGGAGTCTCACAGCTGATGAATGCCTCTGAGCACACCTGCATACGGAGAGGCAGTTCATGGGGCCAATGTCTGCCACACAACTCTGCAAAGAGTGCACAATTCATCTGTGAAGGTGTCCCAGAGCTGGCAGCCAGTGCAGCATACAGAAAAAGCTCAGACTGCCCTGAATCAACCAAGAGATGCTGCATGCTCTCTCCCACCTTGTAAGGCTCGAGAGGGTATTGCAAAAATTATGAATATCGCTGAGAACAAGCAACAGCACATGCAACCATGATGCAAGATAAAACAGGGAACCTGTTTTTCAGTAGCGTGCACACCTTGTCCTATTTTGAAACAGAAAGTGGAGTGCTACAACCAAAATGGACAAAGCAGCTGATGAGTGCATATCCTGCAATGAAGCACTGCCCTTTCAATATAACTTTGTTACTTTTCATCATAAATATTTACTGACTCTGGAGCCATAAGCCTGAAACAAAATTCACTTTTGGAAGAGAAACAGAATTCACTTTCAGAAGCAACACTCAGACAGCGATGCTGCTTGTCATCCCACCTAAGAGGTAATTATCTAAAAGAAATATGGCAGAAAGGTGAAACAGAAATTGAATTTTTACTCCGCACATAAACTTTCATTATCTCAGAACTCTTTATCAACTTATCCCTGCTCTGTATTCTCCTAAACAATCTGATTTTACACAGATGTGGGCTTGTGTAAACCAGGAATGACTGCAATGAAATAACATAAAACAGCTCAAGAAAGAACAACATGTCATCCTCCAAACAAACAAAAAAAAAAAAGAAGAAGAAGAAAGAAGAAAAGTAGAAAAAAAGAAGGAAAGGAGAGAAAAGAAAGGGAAAAGGGAAAAAAAAGGAAAAAAAAGAAAAAGGAAAAAAATCCCACAATACCAAAAAGCTTTTAATGGAAAGGAAAACTGAACAAACATGCCTTCCTCCTGTACTTAAATGGGAAACTAACAGCAAGCTAAGCTGTTAAAAGAAAGCAGGATAGATGCACACAGTTTGCAAGGGAAATAACTGAGCATTTGCCAAAAAGAGAGTAATAGAAAACTAAGTGAATTACTGCAAAGGATGCAATAAAGGATTCAGGAAAACAATCACCACATACTCATTTAATTTATGTACTTGTCCTGCAAATGTCTAAACATTATCTTAGCAACATGAAACAGGGTTAGAAATAAAGGCATAGTACCAGGAAATGGACTTTTGCAGCGTTCACCAAAAGGACCGTTTGCATTTATCTTCCTGTAGAGAGAGCACGGGCATGTAGGTACCACGATGCCGTTCTGCAGAAGTGTGCCAGACGTAGTGCCTGCATTAGATGTCTGCGGCACAACTTACAAGAAGGAAGATCAGAGGCGCTGAATTAAACCAGAAGCGGTCTTGGTTTGAAGCTGAGAAAGACTAGAGCATAGACTATACAGACATGCTAATGTGGTGTTCTGGGTTGAGTACAACAAACCACATAACAGAATTTCACTGCACTAGTGAGAGGAAAACAGAACTTAGCTACAGGCTAATTTAGAAACGATAGCTATAGGCCATCATTTCTAAATCTTAAACATTGCTGTATTCTAATCTAAATAACATAACTTATCTCACTGTATCATGCCTTGCACACCTATGACTCCCACTGACTGAAACAGGAGTGCTCTGTGTATTCAAAGAGCACATCCCCAACCATTACCTCTTCATAAAAACAAAAACCACAAGAAACAGATTCTGAAAATCTGAAGGATGCATATGCAAATAGCTGAAAAAAAAAAATCATCAGGCCTCTACAAGCACACTCCATCTACAAGTTGTCCTTATTCTGCCCCCGTGCTATGTAATCAGGAATCTTGAATGCACGCCCTCTGTGCACACAATGTGAAAGTAATTTATCAGCTTGTCCTGTTAATGTTGGATATTTGCCTTGATAAAAGACACAGACTAAAACAAGGGACAAAAGTTTTAATGCACTAAATCAAAATATAACTCATTTAGCCCAAGAATTAATTCTGGATTTAGGAGGTGACTCTAACGGGAAGAAGGTTCTACTACCAACCAGGCAGTTGCATATTTTGTATACTTGCGCAACTTTCTGAGGAACAGTTTAAAACTATTCTCTCACTGAGGCTTGCCTCATTTTTTTACCTGCTGCTCTTTAAGTACAAAATAGAGGTAACCATGACTGACAGTGCAAGACCACTTTGCATCTGGAGAAACAGAGCACTTGTTCCGAAAAACAAAAACCACAAAACCCCAAAGCGCAACCACTTCACACGCACACTGTAAAGGTCTACGAGGAGTATAAATAACTGAGCACCAGTGGCTCATGAGTTCTGTCTGGACAAAAAACTAACCTTTTCTTGGTAGAGTTTGTGGAGCCAATTAGAACACTCCTGCTCATCTTCTGGAACTTCCTCTAATGGAATCCGCCTGCCAACGGTAAACAAAGAGAAATTGAAGAATATTAAATAGTTCTGCTCTGATGGACAGCATTTGCATTACAGAGACAGATCATCCATCTGACAGGAGATTCACTGTACTCCCCCCACCGCTCTTTTATTTATTTATTTAATAATCTGTGGTAACAGCTTCCAGATCAGCAAAGTATAGTTTGCTTCTAGATCTACCTTCAGTTTTCACATGCATCTGAAACTCAAGATTTAGATTTCTGAAACAGTAACACATTCTATTTGAGCTCACTAGAACCACTTTCTAGCCAAAGGTTTGAAATTTTCTGTTTCTAGAGAAAGTTTTTGAAAGAACTGATTTCCTACCTCACATACGGAGCTCAGGGCTGTGTTTAATCAGCTAGGCATCAGAGAAAAAAAACACAAAGTATTCTCTTAACTAGGACACAGCACATCTAGAATTTCTCAGGCAATATTTCTGATTTAAGTTCTCAAGAAAATACTTTTTTAAACAGACAGAAAAGGGGAGGTAAAAAGAAAACATCACCCTACTCTATTTCAAGAGAAACCAACTGTAGCAGCAAATTAAAGCTACAATGAGGTTACGAACTCCCAATCACTTACGTTATCACTTCTAAGGCTCTGATGCTCCAATCCTAAATCATCACATACCTCAAGTACCTGCAGAACGGGTGCTGCTGATAGAACCTAGCCTGAGATGGAGCTCTTTGGAATTGGCCCATCCTTATTAAGATTGTGGGAAGCCATTGGGGCATTCATCTTTATAGAAACGTAAGCGATACGGAATCCTGGCAAATGTTTTTTCTTTATACAAACCACCCTAGGTAGGGAGGGAGGGGCAGTCAAGTATATCATCTACACCAAACAGACGGGAAGAGTCCTGAGCCTGGCTTCCACCTCAGTACAAATCACTGTGCCAGAGACAGGAGTCAAGGAAACCCTCCTGAACACTTCACAGATGTTTGGTCACTGAGGCCAGGTGAGTTAAAAAAGAGGCTCCACTGTTGTGACTGAGCTGACATGCAGAAATCAATAAAAAACAACAACAAAATCTGTAGAGCTCCACAAGATCTTCAAGTATTTATAGTTACAGAATTTGACATGAAACCCTGCTCAAACCAGATGAGTTTTTCATCTAGAGTCCTGTAAAGCCAGGTTGGTAGAGACTTGCTACGTCCATTACCTCTTCGAAAATATTTCCTTATTTGTGCAAGTGTGACTGCAAGTACACCCTCCTGTATGCCAGAAATTAAAACGTGGATTACTTGCCTTACATATAAATCTGCGTGATATTTCTTTCCATTTAGAACGCCCAGCAATGTTGGATTCTCATTATTTCTGAAGTTGAGGGTAGAATCATAGACTGCTGAAACTATAAGAAGAAAAACAGGTTATGTGACTAAAGTAGTAATAGAATTGAAGATCAATCATTTTCTCTCAAACAAGAAGCATATTTACATATGGAGCCATCAGCAATAGCACCATAGTCTGAGCTATCAACAAGGTAAAGATGACAATGTATATTCAACATGCAGGTTATTAGAAGGCAAATATCCAGTGACCCTTTCAGGACTTACACCAGTAGAATGGATGAATACTCGCCACCCATGTCTCCTTCCCCAACAGATGCCGAACGCTGGGAACATATCAACAGTTTATATACCATAGGAAATTCTAGAAGCCCAAAACTGTTAGCTTTCCCAACTCACTGAACAAGACAACTGAGTGGGGATCTCACTCCCCCTGCAGAAGATTGCTTAAATAAGCAAGCAGATAACCACTTACGCAAGCAATAAACAATACATACAGTTTGACTGAGAACAGGTAAACTTTGTCTGAGACCTATCCTACAGCCAGAAGGCTTAACCCAACTATGAATCAGGGCTTGAAACAACTTCCCCTTCGTGCCCGTTCCTGGATAGCTGAGGCATTTGCTATAATGCAAAGGCAGAGACAGAATAACAGACCATCACCTGTGTGAGATGAGCTACTGTTACGAAGACATGCAGCTGCATGAATACAACATCCAAGTTCCACACAACTAAACTGCAACCAAACTTTCAGCCCAGAGAGAACACTGTCAGTTCAGGACTGCACAGTAACAGTAAAAGCATTTGCAAACAAAGGTCGTTCTTAGTTAGACAGCGTCAACAGTTTCTACAGAAAAAGTGTTCATTGTTTTAAACCAGAAAAAGTGTTACAGAAAAAGTGTAAGAGATTATTTGAACACTGGAGCTAAACAAACTTTTTGATTGCTTCATAGTACCAACATGTCTATGGCAGGGGCGCTGGAACTAGATGATGTTTAAGGTCCCTTACAACCCAAACCATTCTGTGATTCTAACATATCTGTAAAGAGACTGTTTCTGATACGGTAGGAAATTACCAGAGAGCAATTCATTTTCCCGGCACTGAAACTGATTGCGCATCATGGTATGAATTCCAAGATCAATAACAGCAACAATAACAAAATTGACTAAAGCGCTTCACCCACAGCTTGCTGTATTTCAGATTTTCTGCTCCAGAGTTTTGCAATAATGAACACTTCAGTGAATTTTTATTGTGAGAGGTTTTGACCCCCATAAGGAAGCATTCTATTACACAGAACAGATTTGGTTTCATTTTTGAAGTTTATCAGTGTGAGATTGATATGGCTTGGTCACAACATACAACCCAGCAGAAATTCCCCCACAGAGTTTGTTACTGCAAAGCAGAATTCATAGCCTAGAACAGAACAGCCCAGATTTAGTGCTGCAAAGAAAGCCCAAAAATAGAGGCCAAAACTGTGTCACTGTACACAGACTGTATCCCTCACTACTAAGTCTATTTTTTTCTACTACAGTTGGGATTTTAGCTCAAGCTCAAAACTACAAACCATAAGCCAAAATCTGCTTCCAGCACATTACCTTCATTGTACAATAAAAATAGGAATTTATTTTTTTGAATAAATTACCTACCTCCACTTTAAAGCTTCTTAGTGAATAAGGATTTTACTAATCCACTCTAATTTACTGATCCAATGTAATTGAGGGAAGACAAGAGCTTAATTTGGTTTGTACAAGGTAAATTTGTTAGCTTAGAATAATCTCAAATTATTAAAGAATAATGACAACATGAAAACAATACAGGAAAGTATGATGTGTCCAGCACTTGTTACTTTTGTCTTCTAGGAGACACCTACATTTGAATTTTGAGATGACTTGGGTTCTTGTTCAGACACATTAGAAAATGATTCTCTTGTTCTGAAAAAGTTGTGCAGCGTTGATCAGGAACATCTTATGTTCCATCTTATCATAGGCCATACACAGAGTTTTCCTTCACTCCAGCTAAACAAATCCCTTTCCAGTCTGTGACTGGTCTGTAGTTTGATGTTCAGTCTAGTTCTTTTTTGTATCACACTGAAATCTTTTGCTGGCAAAGCAGTGCCAAATCCAAGATAACAACGTATGCAGGAGTAAATAGACCCCTATTATATTTGGGTATAAAGTAACTGAAGACCTAAGCTTTTCTATTTTGAAAATGCAGGAAAAGAACAATGGAGGACGTGTCAAAGAAAAGACTGCACCGGATTAAAATTTACCAGAAAGCTTCCACAGCCAAAGCAGCACTAGTACACTGCATGACATACTGACATTGTTTTTCATTAAACACGCATTTTGTACATACTATATATTTTAGGTATTTTTATGCATATACGTACAATTACATACATATTTGTGCTTAATTACAGCTAGACAGCCCATGATTCTCTCATCCAAAAGCTTAAGAGTCCAGAAATTCCACATTTTAAATCAAGTCAAAAAAAAAAACTTCACAGTATCTTCAAAACCTTCCAACTGTCTTATTCTCAGACTAGTTTGGGCAGTTCTTCAGAAGTTTTGCTCTAATTATGAAATAATACATTTCTCAGAGAAAGTATCTTAAAACAACTTTTTTCATTAAAAAACAAAGATAATTCATTTTTTTGAAGTCTTTTCAGAGGCTTAGAACAGATCACAATTGAAAGAAACATTTTTCCATTGAAATCACTATTTTCTGACAAAAAAAACAAACAACATACACACACAAATAAACTCTACCCTTTGCTTTTGGTTCCCTGCATAGAATTCTGACAAAGAACTACATACTTAAGAAATTGGAATTTGCTTTCTTAATCTCTACTTAATGCTTAAGAAGTCTTTGAATTACATATTTAGAGAGGGGTTTTTTTTGTTTGTTTTTTTACTGTTATTTTTTAACTGGCCTCTTGAATTGAATTTCATCCATTATTTTGTGGGCACAGTGGACTATGCCTGCACAAACATCCAACAAATCAACCTGCAAGCACTGAGTATGCCTACATACGGCTTCATACTAGCACACAATGATCTGCAGTGAAGACTCAGGAGATGCATGGGGAAGAGAAGGTGGAATTCACCGTACTGCCAGTATGACAGCCATTCTGGCACAATCTTTTAACATTTCATTGCTCTGGCCAAAGATCATCCATCTGCTCAAAATTGGTAGCTTGCTCAGGTAGGATTAGGACCTCCACTAAACACTGAAGAAATCCAGGACTGAAATTCAGCTCATGAGAAAAAACAACAACAACAACAAAACAATCAACCCCCCATACACAGTCATATTGACCTCCATGAAAACATCACTCTGGAATTTGTTCTTCTGTGTTTCCTCTAGGACAGCAATTTCCATGCATGCACAATTGGAAGAAGTTGACAAGTTGGAATTATCTGCAATCCTTCAAGAGTTATATTTTTTTAATATACGCCTTAACTAAATAAAAACAGCTGAAAGGCACTGTCTGATATACAAGCAGTCAACAGTAATAACAGTTAAATACAACTTTTACAATATTTATGACATTTATTTGCACTGGGAGTAATGGATAGGTGTTTTAGAAACAGATCCATGTTTTCATTTGCTTCCATGAGAAGCACAAGTAGCAAATTCTACACTACAACCTAACAGCAAATTATTAAGACAGCACACAACCTCTAGAAATGACGTTCCTGGGTACTGTGTCTGTTACTACGGAACTGGTAGAGATGATCACCAATAAAAACATCAGAACAATTTTAAAAAATATTAGATGTATTCCTTTAAGAATCAGCATACCCACAGAACTTGCAATTCTTATCTGGGATCATCAGCTGCTTCCCTCAGAGATCTCTTGGCTGGGTTTAAGTTACACAGTTTCAGCAGCAACTACCTATGAAAAATTATGACTTTTTGCTTCTTGAACCCTCACAGTGAAGTACTACCTTGTTATTAGCCTTACCCCGTTTGGTTTAACAAGTGACTGGCTCTGGTTTGAGGTAGTAACAAACACTTCTCCTAAGTAGGTAATTTAGGGATCTAAGTCTTTTTCGTTTCCTGACAGTATACAAAACATTTAGGATCCTAAGAAGTGCTATTGTAGTTTATTGCATGAATGCCCAAACCTCTTTATAAATGGCACTTGAGATCCCTGAAATTGTTTCCTTTTGAAATGCTTTCCCATAAATCAGCTACCTGTCTGCAGTCACACCATGTTTTGTTTGTTTTACATTGAGTAGTGACAAGGAAAAAAACACCACTAAAATCACTTGTCCCTGACTCCCAGCTCAGGGCACTGGAGGTCAGCGAGTTCTGACTCAGATCTTCTCAGTGCCTCAGGTCTATCTCCCCTCCTCCTCAGCAAAACATTTGCCCTTACTCAAAAGGGAAGGTTAAACTGTGCCCTTCAGGGAGCTGCTCTGGATGCTACACATAACTTCCGTCTTCTTCACATGTCAGAAGAGGTCCAAGCTATGCTGTCCATTTTGGGGGGTGGGAAATCAGTGATGCCTGACAAGCTACAACAGTGATATCATCTACCTGACTTGTGAGAAGATACAAAAAAGAGACATGACAGACAGCAAGACAGCTGACTGCAAAGCTTTTTTTACAGCAGCTACCCCAGATAAGCCAGATGAAAACATGTCTTCAAAGACAAAAAGGAGTTTTGACATTAACTTCAGTCATGGTAGAACATTTTCTTCTAAACCACTACTTTGTCGTTCTTATGTCAGCCTTCTAACACCACATAAATCCACCAAACCCCAAAGTGTAACACTATAGCTACTTAGCACTGTCTTTCCTTTGTTCATGAAGTACAGAGCAGAAGACTTAGCTGGATTTTATTAGTCAAAGAAGATCACTTTAAAGGAATGGCCTAGAGTGCCATGTTCTTACTGATGGCACTCTAGAGTTGGTAGATCTATTTCAGGTAACCAGAAGGAGGGTGAGGGGTACAGAACAACTTTAACAAGGAAAAATTTACTCATATTCCGTAATTAATTTATAAACTTCTCCTACATATATCTTCAGAAATGGTTTACTGCCCTCTACTCTGCAAAGGCCACTAAGAAACTCTAGAGTACATCTACACAGAAATTTAAAGCAGAGTATTTTTTGATAAAAAAATTTTACTTATATTTACCACAACTAAACATTTAAGACACTTTCTTAGATTCTCTGAAGTAATAAAGTGATGTATTGGCTTCACTGGGAATAGTATTTCTTAGTAACACAGTATATACTAAGAAATATTATCATTTGGGAATAGGTAGGAAACCTGTAACTTGGGATCCCCCAATACAGTAACAGATAAGGAAGCAAACGTAAGAAATTAATCAAGCTGCCCATGAATTCTGCTAGTCAAACCTAACCTTTAATTTTGACAGACCAGTAGAAGAAAGCTCAGAAAAGATTCCAGGGCTTTTCTTCTAGGACACACGCTATGGGGAAAAGAAGAGCAAGGCAAAGCGACAGCAGTTACATGAAATAACCATTTAGCATTGCTCCTTGTGACTTTCCTTACCTACATTTCTCAAACACTGCACGGTGACAGCAAATCCTTTCGTTCGTGGCAGAAGGTGATATTTGAGCTTGGGCAGGCCTTTGGCTTCAGCCACCTGCATGCTAATCTGGTGCTTCTGTTCTGTGAACCTTGTACCCTCACAATGAATCAGGAACTAAAACAAGAGAGAATTTCAGTTAGAAAACAGCTCAGGTTTTCTACATATGCCTGACCAGAGTCCTCCCTAATTCCCATCAGTATGGCCCAAATGAACACCGCTAGCAAGGACAGGTATAGCCACATACATATGCTGGTACTTTAATTACCCTGGAACTATTAAAAAATAAGAAATAACAAACAAAAAACTCTCAATTGCCCCCACTCATACAACTTGCCATCCTGTGGTTTGAAGTCTAGGCTTTGGGCTTTAACACCTGCTCTTCTACTGAAGTCTGAATGACTTGATTTCTCTAAATGAGTCACTATCTCTAAAGAGATGATAGAAAACTCACAAAACATTCTCCTTGTTGCAGATCTCTTACTGATGCTGAGGTGCTCCAGTATCTAAAAGTTGTAAGTGTCTGAACTGAACACATTTCTAGGAAATGCCTTGTTGGCTCATCTGCTTTCACTACGACATGAGGCCCATAAGCAACAGCAGACACTAACTTTGATGCCAAAGACTGACCTGGTAACAAACGTAGGGCAGTAGATGCAGGACAACAGTAGGTCTCAGTCCCTTATGAGCTACACAGCACAACTGCTCTGACATGAACAATTACAATTTTGCCAGTGGCAGGCAGCGGAGAGCACAGATCTTTGGAGATTTATCACTTGCTCAGCTGCTTTCCGCCAGACCTTAATGCAAACTATCACATCAGAGAGCAGTACCAAATAACATCAGCTAAGTCTCAATAACCCACAACAAGAATTTAGCCCACAGAGAACCTAAAGAAAACTGTCTAAGTAGCCAGCTTCAGATCCAGCCTGTCTAAGAGCATTTTTACTCATGTACCACGTGCATAATGTTAAGCAGTCAGAATGAAACATAAAGAAACTGGTAAGAAAATCCTCCTAAACCAGCTAGCATGCTCTCACTTTCTAACTACTGCTGTACCTTTTGAAATTATGTCAACAAATGAGTGCAGATTAAAACACCACACTGGAATAAATCCAGCTGTACACCTGCATCTGGATCTCTCAATACATGTACAACTCCTTCTCAGTGATACTCCACAGCAGTAAATAAAGAATGGTGGTAATTTGTGGTTACCAATTAGTACTGAACTGCCTATGTTCACGAAAAGGAATTCAGCATTTTTTACGAGTCACAGAGCGCCATGAACACCTGCATCTACCCCTCTACAGCTCCTACATTTAGAGGACTGCAAATCCTGCAAAGTCAACTATTGAGTTGATCGCAGTGTAGGAATTTTTGAAGTAACATCCACGGAGCTCCATACTATAGAGTTAGCAAACAGGCAGTAGAGACAATTACATTGGAAATTCCAGACAGAACTCAACTCTCAGATAATATTCTCCTGATGCTGCCAGGAGGTTCATGAATCAAAGTTCTCAGGAGCAACCTGGTGACTATCATGTATTGCGTACGCCTTCATCCCGCCAAGCACTACAACACCTCCCACAACATTCATTAGTCATCACTCACCCAAAAGTTTTCAGGGTAGTCCCGGAGATTCAGCAACTTCTGCATGACTGTTTTCCGATCTTCCTCCCACTTACGCTTGCAGAAGACTATCTCTAGGAAATACCACATCCAGCCAATGATAGGCATGTAGGAGAGCTCCTTCTTCGCCAGCACTTTGGAACTCTGCAAGACGGAGTGAAAGGAAGTAAGGCGCAATCGCACCACTTACTGGGTTTTGTACGGACATGACACATGCAAAGTTAGACATTTACATCTTGATTCATTTACTGACCTGTCCCAGTTTTAAAACCAGTACAGAAGCAAAACAAGGAAGTTATCCTTGCATGACACAACAGTCAAATCTGATCCCAGTATCTGCATGACAAAAGACTTTTGGTATGAAATATATACATGTATGTATGTATGTATGCCAATCCTGCCCAAACCCTGAAACCCAAAACACTAGCCAAATTCCTTCAGATGCGGAGGAATCCATGCAAAAGACTCAAACCACATAAAATAAAATTCTTAACCAGACCCTGTGCAGTGAAGCTTGCCTGTTCCCAAAGCCAGGACACCTCATCATGACAAGAAAACCATTCTGAATGAGAAACAGATTCACAGAGCCTTTGCTGCACAACAGCATATTGATGCATGCACCTGTTTCACACATGCTTTACCAATGGAGGAAACCTTAAGCAAGGCTAGAAATAACAGCAGAAATAAAAATACTTTGTTTCTGTTCAGACTTGTTTATGGAAGGGCAGAAATACACTAGTAAGCTTCTGTTCAGAGCATCCTTCTAGAATAAAATAAGTACTGTTTCTGTCTCACAGGTGTGACAGACGCTGAATTGATTTGTCCAGACTCTCCATAAGAAGTCTATGGCTTTTCAAGCATTCAACTTGTTCCAAATCTCAAATCTAACTCCAGAACTCAGTCCCAGTTACCTCAGACTGATGTCCCTTTGGGCACAAGAACTGATCGACTTGCTCATTTCCTATCTTCCAAGCCACTGTGCCTTGGCGAGCTGTTTTACCTTTCACTTTGCTATTTCGTGAATAAAATGGTATGCCTGCATGCGTATACACAAAAACCATTTCAGCATTCCTGAAAGATGGTGACATTTTCCTAGAGGATAGATGGAGCAATTACAGTCCAGTTTCTATCCCTGATATCATTATAAGCTGTTCCATGCCAGTGCTCCACAGATGGGTTCCAAGACATTGCATCTGACTAGAAGAAATTATTTACTGATAGAAATTATCAGCAGCAGGAATTATTTCCTTTTATTTTTTGGTTGCTGTTGTTCATTTGGTTACTAGGAAAAGAGACTTGACCTACTTCTTTATCTCAGCTCGTTTCTTTCATCTGCTTTCTTTCCTTGAGAAGGAAAATACCTTAAATAATTAAGCTATCTAAAAGCTCATAAGAGTGGAAGGCAAGTGCACATAAATAGCTTCACAAGTGGCTGTTATACAAAAGCAGAGCAGAAAAAGACACGAGACAGTTCCATTTCTAAGAATGCAGGAATTACCACTGTCAAACAACTTACCACTTTGCAATAAAGTGCACTCTCTCAGCCATTTGGAGAACTTCAGTGATGGCCCTAGCCCGGGACCCCAGGCCCTGCTCTCCCACAGGGAGCAGCTGAGGCACTCTTTTTGCCATTTCAGTTTCTCCTGGACATGAATCCCTACTGCACAGCAGCAGCAGCGCTGAGACCAGCCTCCTCTTCCAGCTCCCCAGACCGGTGACAGAGACTGGCTCTCCTCCCACTAACTCTCTTAAAGCTCAGTTTACTTTTCTCCCCACACTACTGCTTTTTCCTTTTCTCTGTTACTCAAAATACAAGTTATTTTTGCATTTTCAAAATAAATCTAAACTCCAAATTCTGGCATATACTTTTAAAAGAAGTCTCCAAGGAGCACTTTTTGTTACAGGCCACGTACAACTTCCATTCAAAACGCACACACCAGTCCAGAAGCTCTGTCATTCCTGTCTCCCATGCAAGGCTGAGGAAGACACCTTGGCTTATGATTTGCTCCCAAAACCCCAGCAGATGTAATGTCTCCAGCTGGGGGATGACGACCAGAACCTTAGGGAACTGCAACCCACACCTCAGGCCCAAGCAGGCCGGCCTTTTGCCAGCAGCCCCAGTTGGAAGGAATCCCAGGGGAAGCCACCAATTCTTTAGGAAAACAGCAGCAGTGTCACACCTCAGCCCCAACACCCCACCCCAAAACAAAAGCACCACGCTTTTAAAGTTTATTTACAGTAGGTGTTTAGTATCACCATGCATGCCATAAACAAGCAGCATCGTGCTCTGCATAGGATGCACAAGGCCTCCACAACACAGCGTCAGGAAAGACAAGCTAATCTAACTGTCCTACCTCCAGACTTTAAAACACGGGAATCCTAGCCCAAAAACAAGCTGAAGTAAATACTTCACCATCATTAAGTGTATGAGTTAAACATGGGGCAGGAGAGACGTTACCAACACTGTTTTCCTTCCCTGGTGAAGGAGAGACAGGCCTGATGCGAGCTACGGTGTCACAGGGCGCAGGTATGGCCACAAAAGCAGAGCTGATGTTTGAGCTCTCCCCAGGGCACACTCCTATTCATTTTGAAATTTAAAAATGCTTTTCAGACACGTGAGTGCACGTCTCCTTAGATGAACATAAAAAGAAACCAAATTACCTTAGGCTGTATTTCACGCACCCCACCTACTGTCGCAGTAGAAGGCAGGCTGATGACACAGAGCTAATGGGAGGAAGGAAATTCTCCCTGCACTGCACGGGTAAGACTCCTCATGTGGGAGGAATACATCAGGCCTCTCAGAAGCTACCACCTCGCTACAATAACTAGAGCTGCAATCTGTTCGGTTTCAGCTGTCTACACGTGCACAGCTCCTGCCTGAGTACAAGGGGGGAAGAACACAGCTGTAGTTATTTCTGCCACCGATTCTTCCTTTACCGGAGAGCTTTGGAGAATATATGACAAGTCACCTGTAGTCCTTAAATTCAGCTTGCTCAACAGAATAAATTGAGTAAATCATTGCTTTTTTATGAAACGTAAGCTACCTTCCTGAAGGAAGTTAAACATTTTTAATGCTCAGAATTGTGTAATTCCAACAGACATCTTACAAAATCATTGCTGGATGGGAATGGCTTATCTACAGTAAGAGCATTTTAATCCAGGTTAATTTTTTTTCACTACATTTGTTCAGATGGGAATACCCATGAAATTTTCCTTGCATGAATGACTGTACTAACATTGCATAAAAAACAAATTTAAAAACTCGCTTTAGATGTGTTCACATAGCTTTACTGTCACAGAAAGAAAATCCTGATTTTCGTTTCCAGCCTCAGTTATTCAACACCTCTTAATCACAGAATGAACAAACAGCACAAAATCAACCTGTAAGCTGAGGATGTCTACCAAAATTTGTTCCAGTTTCAAAACAAATTTATTGTAGCTGCAAACCATTAGCAACAGCAATTTATCTCATAAATTACTTGCTCTACGGGCTGCCCTCGACACTGACATACTTTTGGTAATTCTTTTTGCTCTCTTTCGCACCCTTTCACATTGTAGTCTCAGGGACATCAAGATGAAAAGATACATTTCTTTAGTGCCTCAAAGCCATGATTCCATAAATGTAACTAGGCTCCTAATTTTTAATGCTTCAATTTGAGGAAAAAAGAAAACAAACAAACAAAAACTTTTCCACGTTGGAAAGGTAACAAAGCAATATTTTAGTGGATGTAACACCCAAGCATATGTTAAGATGCTGTACTAAATACAAGTAATAACGTGTTTTTATCTGCCTACCTGAACAATCATACAACTCCTATTAATATACTGAAATATACAAATGAATGAGCATTGGGAAGTAATCAGTATTCACATATCTATCAGTTCCAAGCAGTAATCTAGCAGAAGACTCTTCTCACACCTTTTTTTAAGGCAATGTTCAGTTCTTCCAACAGCAAGCTTCAATATAAATAACTTTTTATTTAAATTTTTTTTTCTGGCATATGGAACAGATAATTGTGGTTTAAAATGATTACATATGCTTAGCATTACCTGTGTTCAATGGAAAATGAACAGATGAACCAGTAGACTTAGCTTTAAAGTGGAGGCAATTTTTGCTCATATAAATATCTTCATCTCAGGAAAAGGGTTACTAAACTGATTAAAAAGCTATTTTAGCACTGCTTTGTTATATCTAGCACTGAACCAGAAGGGTAACAGTGAGTCCTGGCAGGGAGTGTACTAGTGTGCTTTTGGTTCAAGTCCTGAACAACATCTCCTTCCTCAGAAAATGCCTGTTTCTTGATTGAGAGTTCTTGCTTCCAGCAGGCCTGTTTTCAAAGGGCTGCTTGGCACACACCTTGAAAAACTTAATGTTACTGATGTGCTTAAATGCCGATACAGGACCTAGGTCGAATATCACAGTCAAGAAAACTGAAGGGTGCAGCACAGCACAGGGACCTGTCAACACAAGCAGGCAAAGCCCAGGCTCACCAGAGTCGGCCCCAGCCATTGTGCCAGCACAGCATGGAAAAGCAGAGCACCCACAACGTCACAGTCACGCTCCTCCTGGTGCGTTTTATTAAGAAATGGAAGCCTGTCCCATAGCAGATGATGCTGACTTGACATTGAGCATCCCCCATATTCTATTCCCTGCTTTGGGGCTACATGCTCCTGCACACATCACTGAGCAAGGAGGCAGGTAAGTGTGGCTGATGGCTGTCGGGGTGAAAATGGAGGAGGAAGATCTCTTCACTAAGAACACAAGTGGAATATAGATGCAAGTGATTCATAATTTTGGTTGAAATCCCTGTTGACTTGTAGGCTTTGTGCAGTCTGCTTCCTTCTAATTTCTAGCAACCACCAAAAATCTTCTATGGTTTGGTGCTGCAAACACGCACCAGCAGCTTCAGCTACATGGAGCCCAACTGCAACTGGCAAGACAATCTATGCCTAGAATAACTTGCAAGAGAAAAAGAGAACACAGAATTGCTTCTTGATGGGGTTTTCTCCTTCTCCACTGTAAATGAATAGATCTCTGGCTCTCACTCAGCACTGTTGAGCCAGTACCTCCTAGCATTTTGAATGGGTGCGCCAAAAGTATCATAAAAAATCATATCCAAAAGTATGTAAAAATGTAAAAAGTAAATAAATGTAAATGTAAAAATGTAAAAGTAAAATAAATGCCAGAAATGGCAGGTTTTTTCTTTTTACCTACTCCCTCAAAACTCAAAAAAAACCCAACAACAACAAAACAACCAAGCACAGCACCACCAAACCCTAGAATTAGTGGCTTCATTTAACAGAAGTTCAAGGCGTTAAACAGAGTTTGGGCGCACACTTACAATATCATTAAGAGCATGGCCATCATCTGCCATGGCTGTAGGGTACTGCTGGATATCACAACAAAGCCATTCTGTCCGCCTTCTGCAGCTAAACGCAATCAGTTCCACTCCTTCAGCCATGAATTGTCTTTGTCTTCTCTCTCTTCACCCTCCCCAGTCATCTTTCCTTTCTTTCACAGAACTAGGTATGGCACGAGAAAGAGAAGAGGTGCCTGAAACGTGCTAATACCGGTCAGACAAACACCAGAACTGATGCAGAAGATAGGATGGCATGGTCAAAATTTCCCTTTCAACAGCAGTGAGTACATAATTAGCTTAGCGGGATGTTGATAAATGCCTAAAAAGTTTGCATAGACTCTTTGCAGTGTAAAACTAAACCACATTAAATATAAAACACCATTAGCTCACAAAGTCCCCGAGCCACAAATTGCTAGGGGCTCGGACAACCCTTCAAAATTTCTCTGTATGCTCGCCTTGTTCTTGCAACTCTCTCTCAAACATTTGCTTCTGGCCTCTGTTCAAGACAGTGCAAGACGAGCCTTCAGCATAAGGGCTTTTACATTCTTAATTGTGCTGCCACACCAAATCCTGCAGTATTGCACAATACAATTACACAAGCTGGTGTAAGGCAGCACAAAGTCACACCAAGCTATACCCTGCACCGCCAGGCATTCATCCACTCCTGTGCTGCACCAAACCAAGCACCAGTATGCCAGTACAGTAAATCCTGTAAGGAAACAAATCTAGGATGACAGTTGGGGAAGGGGGTGTTGGGCTTTTTTGTTTGTTTTGATGGCTTATGATGAACCTTGACTGGTTACCCCAACAGGGAAATAAACTGCTTTCCTGTGTTAAGACATCTACGCAAGTAAGAGCACATGGGAACCATTTCCTCCTGGAACAGTTTCTGGAAAGTAAAACCACAGTACATTAATCAAGACCGAAATAGTTTTAAGAAGTAATTACAAAAAGATATATCAGTTCCTAAACGATCCCTAAGATTAGTGAAGATATAAACTGAGTAATAACTCAGCATCTAAAGACAGCAGTGTTTTCAGTTAGCGCAGCACAGTAATTATGCAATAGCTAATGCTTTTATGCAGTGGTCTTCTTATGTGTAGGGAGCAATACACAAAATTAAAACATAATCCCAATTAACTTGGGAAAACTATTAAAAAATAATTAAAGCTAATGAAATTCAATCCAACCACACAACACTAACGTAAAACAAGAGATTTCTGACCCTGTAGGCCCCTATTAGTTTGTACAGAAACAGTCCTTTAATTTTCCACAATGCTGCTTTCTGAAGAAGCTCCTGACCTTCTACAGTACAGCTTTATCTAGAGATCTGTCATTGTTAGGCCTATAAAATTAGACAGACTATACTAATGAACCACCGTATAATGAGCATATAGAAAGGAGAATGCTTTTGGCACATATATCTGTCTGCCGTGAACACATTTCCCTACATCTATTGCTGTCTTTGATGATATTTTCCAGCTCTGTACTTGAGGCCTAGACATGACAGTAAAATTGTTCCACAGTAATGAGGAGCCAACAGCCATTTCACTGATATGCAGGACCTGCAGTCCTTTGGTTTATTTCCCTCCAGGTTTTTAAGGTTGTTTTGTTTTTGTTGTTATTGTTTATTTTTGTTGGTGGTGGTGTGTTTTTTTTTTCATCTTTGTGGAATTTGTTTGTTTTAAAGCAGACGTTCATGACTAATTTGAAAGGGATTCAAGCGGTGCGTAAATATCCAGCAAATGCAAAGAGCCAAAAGGAAAGGCCACAAGAAGTCATAGGTTCACACAAGTTCAGGACTTTTAACAGCATTCAGTAGCAAGGTTAGAAGAGGATACTAGAGAAGACTGCCAAAATGAGGTATTAGTCTGCTTTCTTTGGAGGGTGAAACTGTTTTCTTAGTCTCTTGTCAGCAGAAAATGTCATCAGTATCACAGAATTAAATCAAACCAGCTTAGGAGAGGTGCTAGAATCATCTCCATGAACTAACCGGGGAACCAAGAAAAATCGAAAACACATGCACACATACTCCTAGCTTAACGTAAGAGTATATTCAATTGTGGATAACCCATCCTCCCACTCTTTATTAGTTAGCACTTGGTTAGTGCTTTCACTTTAGATGGCAGCCCTTTCATTCCGAGAAACAACAGAAACTACATCATTCAAGCTCTAGCTATGGTTTTGGTGGATTTGGAAGACAACTCTAGAGAAGGCAAACAAATTCTACAATTTACTGGGAAAGTATCACAAGTAGCTCATCCTTCTGCAGCACAATCAACCATATAGGTACCTAGCAAGCACACTGAAAGAAACAACTGTAAAGCCTCTACAGGCTAAAAATACCTCCTTCATCAGCTGTAACTGCAATACTTTTAATATTTCTATGAACGCCTAAACAACCCTAACCCAGTATTCCATGTAATTCCACTGCACTGACTTAGGTTCACGCCTCTAAGTCCTGACGACAGCATGAAATTTGAACAGAGATCTCTTAACTTACTGTCACAGTTTTAGCTGGGATAGAGTTAATTTTCTTCACTGTAGCTGGCATGTTGCTCTGTTCTGGATTTAGGATGTTTCACTTGCTGCAGAGCAGTGCTCACACAGAGCCCAGGACTCATCTGCTCCTGGCACTGCCCTGCCAGCGAGGAAGCTGGGGGTGCACCAGGAGCTGGGGGGGGACAGAGCCAGGACAGCCTGGGCTGGCCAGAGGGGTGTCCCATGTCATGGGGCATTGTGCTGAACAGTAACAGCTTGGGGAAAGAAGGAGGGTAGAAGCATGTTCAGAGCAACTGCGTTTGTCTTCCCAAGTAACTGTTACCCATGATGAGCCCTGCTTTGCTGGCAACAGCTGAACACGTGCCTGCTGATGGGGAGTAGTGAATGAATTCCTTCTTTTGCTTTACCTTCGGCACCGAGTAAAGTGCCTTTTCTCAACCTATAAGCTCTTGCACTTTTACCTTACTTTTACCTTTCTGTGTTTTTACATTGTGCGAGGAGCAAACAAACAGCTGTGTGGTGCTTAGCTGCATGCCAGGGTTAAACCACAACACTCACAAAAACACAAAGAATTTGTGTGTTTTTTTCCCCACACCCAAGAAGAGGAAGCTGTTTTAATGCTTATCAAAACTCACCCCAAGGACTCCGAATCTTTCACAGAAGTTCCAACCACAGAGAAAGTCAATTTCGAAGTTGTGATTAAGAATTACAATGGCATTCTCCTTCCCATACTTGTGGTAACTCTCTGGATCAGTGTAGAGGGTGCAATCGGTGCCTGACCACCATTCCAATAACATCACCATCTCTAAAATAAAGAACAAGACATAAATGAATGTACAAAGTATATGCAAAGCCACAAATTATTAATGTGTTGAAAAGCATCAGTTGCCTCGACACCACAGGGCAAAAAAAGGGCAAGGCAGGGGAGGCAGGGGAGAAAAGGGAGATAAAGAGATGGCATGGAAGGAGGGAGTAGAAATGTTTCACAGTGATATTGAGGAGTTTCACTTATTTGAAAATTACAAATTTAAAGTTAAAAATGTATTATCAAGATACACGTAAAATTAGCATTTATGGTTTTCAATACAACAGCATTACATGAAGAATGAAACAAGCTTGTAGGAAAAACAAACAAGCCTATTTGCACTATACACTGGTCCTCATACTCCTTCCTAGGAGTTCTGCCAGCCGAAAACCTGTGGAAGCACTGACAACAAATCAGACCTCATTCCACATCAGCATCACTTGGCTCCTGGCTGTACAGGCTCAAACTGCCATGCTCTCAGGACATCTTACATGCAATATGGGCGACAGCACAGCCAGTGACTGCATTTTGTACTCAGTCTGACCACTCAGGCCAGTAACCCAACAACAGTCCCGAGCAAAGAGCCAGAGGTGTTGGCAGACCCAGCGCATTCTCCCCGTCAGGGTGTAGGCAGAGCAGGCACCAGTCCTCAAACTCATCCGTTCAGTGGGGACTGTTGTCTGAGGCACTCTGCACACCCAGCAGACTTCAGCATCTTCGCAGCAGAATAGCTACTGCCTGGGAAAGCTCTTTCCAAGGTGATGTGCCCATTTCAGACAACTGCGAGAAAACACTGACGCCAGCTCTGGCTACAGCTGTGTCAGGACTAGACCCTCTGTCCTGAAAGCCTCTGTCCTGTTCAAGGTGACCAGGACTAGGGTCTTGATCCAAATAGTACCACAGTAAATGGAAAGGCTGCATTTTAATTTGGTTGCTGGAACCAAAAACATGGACACACATGAATCTAACATTGTCCCAAGCCCCAGAAACGGCCAGAGAAACATAGCCATGTTCAAAAGTTGAATGTTGAAAGGTTCCATTTAAAGCTTTCCTCTGTTTTATTAAACTTCCTTAATTCTATTCACACCTTCTCTACTGATATGCTTCTGCCAGCTGAGACTGTCCAGTACAAGAATCCCTGACATGTAACTTCTCTTGATTTTAAGCTACACTGTCGTTGCCCCACAATGAAATGGAGATTGAACTACATCAGATAGAAAAATTCTTTTTTTTTTTTTCTGTTGAGAGTTACATTACTATTCAGTACAGTGCTTTACCAAGCAAATAAACAAACAAACAAAAAAGAAGTGGCATCTAAAAACACGAGTTAAGTGGCAGACAGTTACAAAAGCAGCAATTGCGAATCAATTAAATGAAATGCATAAAGAGAGGAACCTCTAAAAACTGCACAATTATAGACCAGAAGGCAGCTTGGACAAGACATCTGGAAGCAGGCCTGCTGCACGTACACCTTATGCATCATCCTTTTAACTTGTCAGGAGTAGCAGTTGTGTGTCCTGCTACAACAGATGCATTTTACATTTGCCAGGAGTGTATCAATCATTCAGAGCAGAGCCAATAGCTCAGACTGGATGAAGAACTGCCATCCCCAGGCTAAAGATAAGGGGGGTGGCTGGCAAAGTGTGCAGAGCCAAGAGGAGTTATTAATAGGAAGTACATCCGCACATGCTTTAGTTGATGAAATGATTAAGCAAGGGAGGGATGGGGGCAGGAAGAGGGTGCCTAAAAGCAGCGCCTCTCCTTGAGGAACCCCCTGGGAAGGTCTAGGGAGATCACAGGACGAATGAGAACCGTCTGTCACGATGAAGAGGAGAAGGTGGTAAGGGACAATGTTTCCTGACAAAGCTTCCTGACAAAGCTACCACAAAACTTCTGGACTGAAGCAAAGGTCCAATGCGAGGGGCTGTTCTCTGCTCAGAGAAAAGCACCCCCTTCTCGGGGCATACATCTCTGCTGGAAGGATGAGACACCTGAGATGCTCTCCCGGCTTGAGGTAAACCCCAGAGCTCCGCACATCCTCATGCACCTCAGGGAAGATCAAAACCAGGCTGGCCCTTGAAACATGTCTGAAACCCTTTCAGTTTATGTCCCCCACTGGCCTCAACTGGGAAATGAAAACAGAGAACAGGCAGGAACAAGTCTTCCACTTTTTCAGTCATCATTAGCTCAGTTAATTGCCTGAAGCTTTTGGATGACATCGTGCTGTACACTGGAGAACAGGCATTAGTGACATGAATGAATTTCATCTAACAGTGTTACAGCCAGGCTAATAAACAATCTCTATTCAAATAACATTACTTTAATACGATAAAAACACGTTTAAGGTACAGATAAATGACTGACTTGTCAGTCCTTCTGTTTACCCCTAATCAAAGCAGATAACTACTATGGTGGCAGGAGTACCTATTACTCAATGGCTGCTATTATGCATCAAAGCAATGCTCAGAGACCCAAGCTGCCACGCGTTACAGCAAGGATATCGCTGGTTGGAAACGGATTTCCCAATGACAGCCAAAGATGTTCACATCCCAGCGAGAGAGATGTAGAGATAGGGAAGTGAGGAAACAAATACATGGCTAAGCTCCCAGACTTGCTCTACTAAGAACTACCTTGTGACAAACACACACAACATCTTTCCAAGAGAGCAGGTTTTGTTTTAAAAAAACATAACAAAAGCCCTCCACTCTCCAAAACACAGCAAAATTGAAAAGTAAAAACCCACCAATCTGCAAACCTTTACAGAATCTACAATCACATCGTAGGGCAGAAAACAACCACAGGAAAAGAAGTTTGTGACAGGTTTTTGTTTGTCTTTTGCTTAGCTAGGAACCCTAGCTATGACAGAAAGAATGACGGTCAGACAGGAGTTTCTCTTTTTTGATCTCGACTGTCATTAAGCCTCTTGCCTGAAATAAACATGTACAGATGATGATTGTGAGGTCCTCTTGAAGAAAAAGCCAACTTTACCTGAGGAAAAAAAAAAAAAAAAAAAAAAAAACAAAAAACAACTTCAAAGTCATCTCCCTTCAAGTGCTTTGTTTTGTCTTTTCCTAAAAATTTGAACAAAATGAATAATAATACATCAGGAATCTCACTATACAGGTATGCCACATACATAAAGCTCTTCATATTTTCAGTCTCCAATATATTCCAAAGAAGTACAGATACAAATATTTCGGTATGTACTTGGATCCTGCAGGCTTCACAAGAGCAGGATTTTTGTCCGTATAAACCCTGCAGAAGTATGTCCCTACTCCTCACCTCACATGCCCATTTGTTGCTGGTGTGCTCCTGCAGTCACTGCAGGAACACAAAGCAGGCACTGACTGCTTCTGTATTAAATACAGTAAACACCACCCGCCAGCCTTTCAGTTTTAAATGCTTTTCTTTCCCTAATCTTTCCCCTCTTTCTTTTCCTTTCTTCCCAGCCTCCCTTCTCTCTGTGGCTCTCAAGCAATGACTAGCAATGTCAGTTTGCACTGCTCTTGCATCACGCCACCAGCTTTCTTCCACAATCTGCCACAGAAATTTATTTCCAAAAACTTCCTGCAGTGGCCTAACAGCACAAGGTCACTCATACACATTCTCTTAGCCTCCTCCACAGTGCAGATAACCAGTGCAAGCCTCCTCTTTGTACACCAGTCAGGCTATATAGGGGGAAAAAAAATAAAAAAAAATGTCTTGCTCCCAAGCAGGGCTGGTCCAAGATTTCTAGTGTAAGGAAGATTTCTAGTCTTCCCCACCCCCTTTCATGAGGTTTTGGAGCTAGAATATCATGACTAAGCTGGTTAATTCACATGCACCCACGTCACGGGGGCTCCTATCTTACAAACCAACTCCTCCACTAACACTTCCACACAATGAATGCAAAGGAAGGGAGAATAAAAACAAACAAACATAAAATCTCTCACCCCGGGCTGGAAGGGAGTTCCCTTTCAGTAGGTTACAGCTACCTCCAGGAGAGTCTGGCTGTAGGGAAAGGCATGCCTTCAAATGCCTAACAAGGATTCTTTGTCTACCTGAGAATTTCTAGTTTTTCTACCCTGAAAGAAAACAAACAAACAAACAAAAAAAACTTTCACCCCGCTGCATATAATGGCACCTACCCTTTGTGACCATAGACGGCTTCTTGCCGTCTTCAAGAGCAAGTAACTAATTAGAGAACATCTCCAAGGCTAACTAGTTATGTGAAAAACATTTACCAGAGGAATGGAAACACACAGAGTTTTCTGAGACCTGCTACTTTGATGTTTTGAGAGAATGAGTCATTAAAACAGTTGAGGCTGTTCTTCTGTCCTTGCATGGATTTTGTTAGTAAATTTCTTTAGCTCACTTAACTACTCTTGATACTACACTGAAACATCTACTTACTGGGTTAACCATAAAATGCCTGTTTCAGAATGCGACTGAAAGCATAGTTATGTATTGACTCAAAAAGTACAACAATTACAAAATAAAGTACAAAAAGTAGGCAATGTAAGTATGTAACCTACTTTAAAGGGCACCAGAACTGTTCCTCTTTGAGGCATTAGTCATTTTCTTTAACCTATGCGTCAGGGCAACACAAACCAAGAAAACCTACAAGTTCCATTCCTTTATTCTGATAGGAAGATGTGATAAAAGGGTAGTAAACTCCAATACAAATCAAAAGCAAGAGAAGCAGGGCAAGCCACAACCACCATTCCAAAGGCCAACTGGCTGCATGATGAATCAGTGCACTGCATAAAAGATGGGGGAAAGCATTTCCAAAAAAAGTCATGGTAAAATAAGGCTAAACACTGCCTGATGGCTAGTTTACTCCAGGCCATGTCTGTCCATGAACTAATGACTTACAAGAACAACTTTCTTCCTTTTCAGATTATCAGACTACGTTTACTGGGTGCATCTCAAACATTTTCCATATACCTAATTAAGCCTACAGGCAACTAAGAAAAGCAAGTCTGTTATCTCCCCTGAACTACTCAAAAGCCCTCTATGTACCACACATGATTCAGGGACCACAGATTCGAAACCCAGGACGATACCTACTATATCAGCTGTGAAGCTGCCTAGGAGGTTTTCCAAAAAAATCAGGTACTGACGATTGCACGGGTCCTGACACAGGCTATCCCAGTGCTTCAGTATGCATCTAGCTTCACTAGTCATTTGGTTTGGTTGTCTACTCCATCCCCTGCAGCAGCTACAAGTAATTATAAGGAAAAACTTGAGGACAGGAGCTCTGCTGTAAACTTGCACTGATTAGGAACATGAAACAATTGGAGGTCAGAGAGGGAATGTTACTAAATGCCCACAGGAAGAACTCTTAGAATAGCTTATTATTACAAAAAGCATATAAAGGTTTTCTGCCCAGCATTGCCTTCCCTGATCCTCCCAAATGAGGGGGAGGACTTTCATGGAGCCCAGCAGACAAGGAATCAGCTCTATAGCTTCAAGCAGATTCCCATTCTTTACTCTGCATGAGCTGCACATGCAGGTGCGCACGGGAGCAACAACGAGGTGCAATGGAGAAACCTGGTCTGCTCCAAGGCAGAGCTCCTGGTCTTTAACCAGCAGGAAAATGTTTAAGTTGAGTGTTTTAAACAGAAGAGGAAACCAAAATCCACACTCTCCTTGCCTTAGCCCCTCACCTACCCCCCCCCCCCCCGCCCTTAGGCCACCCCCATTACCCTACCTTTGCACTTCTTTTCCCTGCCCTTTAAGTTATTTTTCATCAAAAAGGCAGAGCACGATGGTGGGGAATCATGCACACAAATTTAAAACAACAACAGCAACAAAAACAACCAACCAGCCAACAACTAAACTTTCTCTATTGGCTGCAGGTCTGCTTTTGGAGATTTTTGCCTCAGTCCCCATGGGAGATCCTGTCAGCAACTCCCTTGAATAACACTTCAAGGACGTGCATGGCTGTGCTTTTAGGGCCAGAAATCACCAAGAGAGAGAAATCCAGGAATGATGACTTAATTCCCCGCCCATCACAATAAATTACTGGATGTGCTTTCAAGGCAAGAGATAAACGCAGTCCAGCCCTTTCATATGTTCAGGCCGAGACCCATTTATTTCAGCATTTGCTTGCACAAAGTTCTTTTAATACAGTTCTCTTCACCGATCTAATACTCCAACAAAGACCATGTGCCTTTTTATTTTTTTTGCCACAAATGACTGCGCTCAGTATAATACGTACAGATCAAAGGAGTTTGTACCAACGAATGGTGAAAGACAACACGCTGCTTGGCAGGTTTCCACGGCACCACCACTTGCTCTGTATGGGCATGAAACCAGGCAGTCGCATCTCTGGCGGATGTGGCTTCTTGTTGCCCATAACACCACTGGCTTTCTTCTATTGTGCACAGGAACACCACCACAGAGGAACTGCTCAGCAAATTAAAAATGGTAACAGGGCACACACTGCAAGTCACTGAGCAAAGGGAACACCAACAGTCTTATTGCAACACTACACTTTAAGCAACTTCCTGTTTGCTTGAACGCACAGAAAATAATTCTTTCTTCATGCTAGGTTTTATTATTTTTAAGCCTGTGTATCTTCAATTTAAGAAATACTGCCCCACTTAGCTGCTTTCAGTAAACCTCCTCACTGTTACGAATGGTACTCTGTGACTACCAGGTCTGCACTTGCCATCAGTGCTCAGCTCTTCGCTGGAATTAGTTACCAGCAGGAAGGAGGCGACAGCCCGAAACAAAACCAAAAAGCTACCACCTCCAGCTTTCCAGTGATCCCCAACAAGTTATTTGGGAAGAATTCATTGTTCTTACAGAACAAGGTTAACTGAGAAGAGGAAACAACATACATCTGTCCTGAGTGCACACGCTTTTCTTCCCATGTTAGGGGATTTGTATGAGCGACTTACTGATAACTATGCCTAAGGTTATGAGAGGTACAAAAACGAATGTGGAGTATGAACTGAAACCCCGACTCCATGTGTTGATCTTGGCCCACAAATCTCAATGGAATCTAGAAAGAAGTAAAAAAGCCAGGCAACTCCTTGCTGTTTTTATACCAGTCTCCTGCTTGGGCTCCACAGGAACCTGCCTGTATGAGAGCTAACAGGGAAGGCACCCTCAGTGCTTCCCAGAAAGCCACAGCTCCACAACTAAACCTACCAGAGAGTAACGCCTACAAGCTCTGGTCAGAATTAAAGCTTCATTGTTTGAGAGTTGTACAGAGGATCACTGCCTCCTCTCAAAGAAAACCTACTTTGTAATAAGCCAAAAACATTCAAAAGATAGCAGGAAAGGATGCTTATGAAGTTATGATTTCTGTCGCCTCCATAATTCCTGCGTACTCCCAACTAACATCACAGATCCACTGACGATTGCCCTTCCTCCTCTGTCCTGCATCCCCAACTCTCCCCAGATCCACAGGAACCAACCTCTCTCCTCCTCACTCTCAGGCTAGTGGGTGAATAGAGAAATTAACCTTCAATTAACTGTTCCCCATTTGAACTTAACCTAAAGATTGTGATTTCTCTTTTAAGCTTGAAGAAGGGTTCCTGCATACAAATCCTTTCCAGTTTTCCAGGCATGCCAACTGGTCTAACAAGAAAAATTACTGCTGACTGCAGATGTTGTATCATTTACGTTATCCACTTTGCTTAATCCCAGCTATGCCAATCAGACAACATAAAGCCAAACAGAAAAAAAAACAGATACACTGCAGCCTCCTGTTATCCATGAAAAGATGAGATAAAATGTTAAAGCATCTCCAGTCCTGCAGATTGTTCCCCTGGCATCTCCGCAACACAAGCTAATGGTTCCCTTGGAAGGGGGCAAAGCTTCACAATTCAATTGTTAAATCCCCCAGGACCTGCTTTGATCACCAGGCCATCTGATAAGCTCAGCACGCTTTACCAGAGCTCTTGTTTGTGGCCACACTAAAGCCTGACTTCTCATGCAGGTTTTACTGTAATGTGCTCCTGAAAGAAACAGTTCTTCTCCGGGCAATGCTGTCAAGAGACCTGATGCTTCGTAACTAGTGCCCAGTTGCAAAATGTGTCCTGCTCCATCTCTACGTCAGCTCCCGTACAGCTCAGGTACTCCCTCAGCCCCGTGAGGGAGCGGCACACATGATCCAAAACAAGGAGGGTACATAAGATGTATCGGGAAAAGTTTTGCTCTGTCTTTACTAGAAGGAAACAGCTTATCAGTGAACAGCACTAGAGGTCAGATTTCACTGACTAATAGGTTATGCTCTTTCTTATCGGTATTTGAGGTATACAAAGCAAGAAATACAGCACGTTCATCTGTGCAAGCACTGACACACAAAAGACTTGAGCACTGAGAGAGGAAACATGAGAAAAGAGGGTGAGAAACAACCCCAGAAACGTTGCATGTTTTGCAATGATCAGTAATAGAGCATTTGATAGCCCTTATCAGTTAGGCTTACACCACAGCGACCACTTGCTAAAAAGATAAGCAGACAACACTCATACTTTCACACACGGATCCACCCTGGGACAAAGCAAAACAGCACCCGACCCCTCAGGTACCCCCCTCCTGGCATGCCGTGATTGTGCATGGCCCTGCCTTGTGCCTTATCCAGGGGCTGCGTGCCAGGACTAGCCTCTGTATCCCACTGAAAGCTTTTGCAACAACGATGGCTCAGACGAGCAGTACTTAGGAGGTTACTCCCATTCTGATCTTGCTGGTTTGGGTGACGTATTACTGTCTACGTCACAAAACAGAAGTTTAAAGGAGAGCAGCGTGACCTATAATTTATAAGAATAAGGAAGGGCCATCTTAAATTGATACACTCAAAAATTAAATCCAAGAATTATACAGTGGTTACAAACCTGCTCCTCCCAAACTTTTATAAAACACCAAATGCATGGACAAGTACTTGCCATCAGGCATTTGAATCTCTAACGTTTGTTTTTGAGCTTCTTCTTGAGACAAGAGGGCTAGGAGCTACTTGATTTGAATAAAAGTCAGGAATCTGGCATAATTTAATCTTTCAGAAAAAAACAGCTATTTACAAGGCTTATAACATGTACAAACAGGGGAAACGAAAGCACGGAAGATTAAAAAAAAATAAAAATGAAAATTGACGATTACTAAACGGCTCTAAAGGAGACCGGCACTAAAAACTGCAACTATATGTTGTCTTTTTGTCAATCTAGAAAAGAAGGATCTCCTTCTTTTCTCACTTCTGCAGACTAAGGTATTCAATGCAAATTAATAAATTTTGTGGGTGATACAAAGTCAGAACACACTTTACGAATCAGATGACCTTGAGAGGTAAGGTAACAGAAATGAAATTAATTTTGATAGGACAAGCCCTGCAGAACTAATAAAATAGAGCCTCATCATTTAGAAATGACAGAGGAGAGAAGTATCTGGGAACATTAGCTTGCCAGTTAATGTTTCTGGTCTACTAGCATTATACAGCTCTATGAAGGAAAAAAATGACATTAGGAAGGCCTTTTTCCTGAAAAGAAAGGGAATGGCCTAATGCAGTACTGAGACAATCTCTGGGCCAGCACATCAGTACCAGACATCCAGGAAAGAAAAGCTGAAACAAAGCAAATGCAGACCAGGGCTATCGGGATGACCAGTAACCAGAAAAGCTTGGCTCACTCAAGCTATCAAAAACAAACAAACAAACAAAAACCACATGAGGAGGGGATTGGGGTGCCCCTCCACAAGTATGCCTTAAAGCTGTGGCAGGTTAGGAGAGAGACAAGAACAACTGTGTAAAATGACCAAAAACTCAAGTATCTGTATATTCTCAACCTTCTTCTAATCCTTTTAACAGATGACAAATACTTAACAGCTTTAGAAACTGAACAAGATTCATCTTCGAATGAGTGCATTATACTGCTGCTAGAAAAAATACGAATTTATTTCAAAGATACAGGAACTCCCTTCTAGTCCTATTTCCTGCCACTAGGTCCAAAGGAGTTCTCAGCCAAAAATCAACTCTCAGGGGCCAGGATCTCAAAATGTGAGCATGCACAAAAGCAAACATGAACCGAGTTAATAGATGTCTTGGTCTGCCTTTGTATTTATTCAATCAGAGTTGAATTCTTTGACATAATGAATCATTAGCATTTCTCTAATTATAGGGCTATTGGCAGTATCCATACTTAGGAGTCAGAACAGCTCCCACGCTCATGACTTTGTCTTTGCTACATGCATTGCTTGCATGTACTAACTAGATCATCTAAAGATTAGAAAAGTTATTTGACTCAAGTGAATTGTTCATGTTCAACTCAAATACTAAGGAAGGAAAGCTATTCTCACCCAATGTCTCTCCTTCCTGCATGCTATTCTTACAGAAGTCTTCATTTCTATGTGCACCAAGTTTATCATAAGTTTCAAATTAAATAAAAATTTGGACTTTGGAGAGAAAGCAGTTCAGAACAAAATGGCACATCAAGAGAGAAAATCCCATTGTTTTATTTGCTCTAGATCCACATCTTCCACATGTTTAACCTTCACTTTCAGTTACTGATGAAAAGGGATGGAACCAATCTCAGAGAGAAAACTGACTGATCATTTTAAAAGAGAATACCAGTTGCCATAGAAAGTAGCAGGAATTGGGGAAAAAAAAAAGTGATTTGATTAAGAAACTGAGCAAAAGGTAATTTAAAACCTAGAAAAAATCTGTAGTGCTTTTAAGTAAACCCTCTTTTTACTAAGAGCTACATTTCATAGAGGTCTAAAGACAAAAAAAAAAAAGGAATTAAGAGTCTCAACAGAACAAGAAAACTGGGGTAATGGCAGCTAAAGTTTCTGTATGTTTCCAGTAATATTTCCATTTACTTTTTATTTCAGATAACCAGCGCACTCTTAAGAAATATCCATGTATTGCCAGAAATAATATGCTATGAACAACTTATTTTCAGGAGCTAAGGCAGATACCTTCGACTTAGCCTTCCTATGCACAACATACTCTCTCTGAATGTCAGGACTGGAAACAAAAAGCTGACTTGGTACCTTTCTTATACCATCACAGTTAATTTAGTATTCAGTTAATGGTGAATGGCCACCAAACCTCTCTCATTTCGAGAACACAGTTCAGAACAAAGCCATTACTCATTTTTCACTTGCATTCCCTGAATTCCTTGTCTCTGCCTGTAATCTTACAGCATCTCATCACGTGAGGTCTTGAGAGACAAGAACAATGTCCTGGTGCTTATTTTAGCTTCTGAATCCCTAACAGTGACTTTCACCAAGCGTTCTTTAAAGGGACAATAAGGTCAGAAGCTACAAGTCAAACAAATGGCTTTCATGAATTAAAAATAAAGTACAACAGATCAAATATACCCATCAAGTATTCGTGAAGCTGTGATACTTGTACTGGGTGTAGTGCATAACTCCTCAAACTGAAGTTATCCAAATAGGTAAATATACAAAAAAAAACACTTAAAAACAAACAAACAAACAAAGAATGCAACACACATAAGAAATACTATATTCAGTTGTCAGACGTACACCTGAAGAACACAATAATATCACATCACAGGTAAGGAACAAAAGATCTGTGCCTCTCAAATCACATTCAGTTTAATTGTGCTTGCATTAACATTTCCTCAATGTTTAAGTGCAGTAAGAAAGTCAGAAAAAGAATCCCCAAGCAACCCGACCTGCTCAGGAACCTGGCAGCTCATTTGCTCCAGCAGGAGGGGATGTGAAGTTTTCACCAGCTTGCCTAACCTCTTACTGCTCTAACTAAAAGGGTGCCTGCAAAAGGAGTACTACTGGCTTTCTGCTCTGTAGTCCCACCAGTAAAAGAAAACGCTTGCAGAAATGGTGCACACAGAGGTAACCATCTCCTTGCTTGTACATGACTACTGTCTTATTCTGAGAATTATTTCCACAGAATAATTTTCCTTGCAAACACAGGTTTAGCTGATGTGGTACACAGCAGCCCAGCATAACCAACAGACTCAGAGTTTACGCTCTTCTATTCTGTTTCTAAGAAGACGGGCTTTGCCAGTTACAAAAGGCAGGCTGTCCCTCTCTGGTAACCAAGGCATTTTCCTATTCAGTGCTTTGCAAATTAGGAGGAGCAGCAGACAGACATATCATTTCAAGGAGGTACAGGAAGAAGAGCTATCACTTCTTTTAAAAGGCAGAATCTGAATGTCACAGAAATACTAAAATTAAGACCCATCTTGCAAATATGGTGTGTGCGTGCTGGGAGCAGAGGGGTGTCACAAAATCAGATGCGTATGTCCTTTTGGTATTCCACTCCTGAACTTTACCACAAGTATTTCTAGCACAACAGAAAACACTTCAAGGTTTAAGCAGGGTATACAATATTACACAAAATGTATTAGGTACCAGAACAAAATTAAAAAATAAAATAAAAATTAAAAAAAAAATCCCATGCCAAACTGATCAAAGCAGTACAGAAATCCCAGAATGAGGCTGCCTATGGCAAGATTCAGTGACTTCCTTGACTTTATCCAATGAGTTCCTGTTCTGAACAATCACCACCTTTGTCGCCCCCATTTTCTCAAAATTAAAGATATTCACAGGACCCACGTGACTCACTGACCTCAGCACTTAATGCAATGCTTATCAACTTGGAAGGTGATGAGACAAGTTGTCCTCTTCCCGCAGCCTAAGCCATACATGCTACTGCATTACAAGTGATTGAAATGCCCTCCTTTAACTCATGCAAGCCGACATTTCTCTTTGTATTAGGAAGATTCACAGCTTTTTAAGACAAAATGTTCTTGATGGTCATCTGGACTTCTCACAGGAGTTCAGCCACTTGAAACTGAGAGGCGCAGTAATAGCCCCAGCTCCGGTTGCTGCATCACAGCCACCAAGGGCAGGTTGCAGAGTTGTTAGGTTGCCAGCTGGCACCGTGCCTGAGGTCTCTGGGGTTCCATGCAGGCCATTTAGATCTTTTCTAAAGTCTTGCCTACAAAGCTGGAAAGCCAAAAAGCAGTGCAAATAAGCACGATTTAGCATCTGAATTTACTGACCTTATTTGAAGGCTCAGGCAAGAATAACACCCTATGTAATCTACACCACTGCTGCAATGTCTTTGCAACAGCTTGCACCACAACAGAACCAGGGAGAGAAGTGCCTTGAGGTACTCCAGTCCTCTTTCATTATGGGCCTGGTATTTGAAAACTGTGTAATTTTAACCAGTTCAGATCCTTCTCCAGCTGGAGTTGCCATGTAGGCTGATAGCAGCGGAAGAAATGTCAGCAAGTTCCTCTGAAGGACAGAAATCACTCATGGCTTGGGTTGCATTGCTGTGAGCACCCTTTCTTACAATTTCTTTCTGACTGCTAAGGATGTAACTGTGAAGCTTGTGAAAAAACAGCACAGATGACAACACTCCAGTCAGATGGCATGCAAAGGCTCCTCCAGTAGCCTGGTTCTGTGGAATGAGGCTTGCTTGCAGGTTTCCACAAACGAGAACTCATCCCAGAATCCTCCAAATCCAGATGTTGCAGCACATCAAATCACTCCTTGATACAGGACATAAATAGGACAAACAAACAGATCAAAGTTCTTAAAGAAAGACTGCTTTTATGCACTTTGTGCAAGAGGCAAATTGTCTTGCAGAGGAAGATGCACAGGAGGGAGTGGAGCTACTTCTATGGAGAGTCCAAGTCAAGGGGCTAGCCCCAGATCTGAACAGAAAGTCTCTATGTTCTTATCCAAACAAATAGCCAAATAAAGTTTTGAATCTTGTTTTAGATTATTTTTTCCTTTGCTGTTTTAGAACACACTTGAACTTTCAAACCAGAGCAGGCTATTTATAAAAACAGCCCAAACAACTCGACCAGGAACACGGACAGGAAGCAGGGCTTCATCACCTAACATCCCTAGGGGTGGGCAGAGAGGGGCCCTAGGCTGGCCACAGAGCCCACTGACGAGGGCTCACCGTTAGACCTTGAGAGCAAAGGCAGGGCACGCAGCGTACAGAAACACTCCCCAGGGAAGCGTGCGAGACGGTGCTCTTCTATGGAGCCCGGGGCACACACGGGCTGCTGAAAGCAGAGCTCACTGATAGCTGCCCAAAGGCACGCTCTACCCAGAGGGAGCCCGTGACTGGTAAAGAGTAATATGCTAAAGGGAACACTTCACAAATGCACAGTTTGGAATATTAAAGTACAGACCAAACCACCACTTTAAAATTATAACAACCCCCTCCCTCCTTCCAACATGCTTATAATTTACCAATCTAACTTCAAGATAAAAATCACAGAGTAGGAGACAGGATGATGTATTTTGTAGTTAAAATTCAAAAGAAAAAAAAAAAAACAAGAAAAAATCCAACCCTACCCCCCAGCTGGTTCTGTACATTACAAATAATGAATGCAACTGTAACCTGAAATGCGATTTTTGCATTGGTCTTAATTAAACAGAAGTTCCTGAAGACTAATGGTACACACTTTTTCCCCACTTTTTTTTTATTTTAAGTATAAATATACACTGACATTTACATAAGTTGGCCAGATCCTCAACTGGTATAAAAATAATCTTCGACTCCAGTGTAGTCACTGTTACAGCACACTGAGTAACACAAAATGAGGAACAGACTCTTCACACCCATTACAAAGCTTTATCTGTGGTTTGATCTTCCTGGCAATTTAACTTCAATGCTTGGCTAGTCACAGAATTAAAACATGCACATACACATGCATGAATTGGCTAGCATAATAAGTGAAAAATATGCTGCATTATTCAAACATCACGGCTGAAATTTTGGCGGCAGGCACCACACAGCTACAGTTCTGGTGCTTTCTGTGCCTCGGCTCCCTGAACGTGATCCATTTCATGCTCTTACAGAATGAAGACAAGCGCTGTACTGATAAAAAGTGTGAAACACTTTTTGATGGAGTGTCATCAGTGTTTTCTCAGATGAAACGTACCTAACTAGATAAACTACTGCCAATTTAGTATGGCCAAACCTGCGTTCCTGTAACACAGCCAAGCTGTAATTGCTTTGGGAACACAAATCAGTATCAGATTTAACGCAAGATCTTAAATGCACAAGTTTTCGAAGTATCCTGAAAGTTATAGAGTGTTTCGGATCCTCACAGGGTACTACCTATGACAGGAACTGCGAACTTGTGATTAAAACAGGACTGAACGTTTGTACCTCAAGGCGTGCCTCTGGTATTTGAGCCAGCAGCTCGGATCCGGCCAGAAGCCAGGCCTGGCACCGAACGCTTGAGTTCCTCTGTGCCAACAAACCACCTCGCTGCCAGCTTCCCCCGGCTCCCACTCCCACATTGCCCTCCCTCTCAAAACAGACACTGATCATTCGGGTCTGACCAAGTGGATTTTCCCTCTTTCTAACCTAAGGCCCACAAAATGCAGAGCAAAAATTCTTCTTCAAGTAAGGAAGTAATTTTAATTCCGCCTATGTATTCATGAAACAGGGAGTTTCGACTGATGCTGCCTTCTCTAGTACAACCCTGAGCTACAGCGACGAAGGAACACAGAAACAGGTTTTGTCCACTTCTTTAGCCACTGTTCCTTTTAAACCATCTCCATGTTGAAAGCTAGAAGCAACCCTCCCGTAAGAAAAAAACAGCTGCACACTTCAAACATTTCATTTCACAGCTTTTTTCTGTCTTTTATCCCTACACAAGCTGCCTACAAAACAGCTTCTTCTCTCCAAGTTACGGCGCGTGTGGAACAACGCCAGCCTCGCAAGCACAACGGCTTTAACGCTTACACAGATCTGCAGCAGTCACCGCATTGAAATGCTCTTTTCAAAACCTTTGGGGAAATTGATTATTTAACAGCCACATGTCAGAGAGATTTATCTCCCGTCTGAGGGCTCCTCTTACCCTCCTTCCCCAAGGAATTGAGCAGTGCTCCTATGCTGCAACAAAGCAGCGGCTCCTGGTGGCAGCAGGAGCGGGCGGTGCAGACACCAACCCCGCGGGCAGCTCCTCCTGCCCGACTGAGCGCCAGAGGCCAGCACACGATTCCCTGCTGCAGGCCTACAGAGGCGCCAAAGGGAGAGGCAGGGATGACCTTCCAGTTGCAATGCCGTAATTCAGCTGAAGTGCCCAAGACAAGTTGATCCCATGTTTTTTTCTACTTACATTTTTCAGATCTCAGGAAAGCCATTCTGCAACAAAAGCACCCATCTGCAACAGACACTGCCCACGTATGAGAGCAGCAAACTTCCTACCTCTTTTTGGTCTTCTCTGTTTAAAAATGGGATCATGACTTCAGGACTTTGCTGCATCACCAAGTCAATGACATAAGCTGGAAATAGAGCACAGGCCCCAGCATCCTGGCTTACTCTTTGTACGAAGGCCAGCAACATCACTATCATTCCACCCAATCTGGGTCAAAGTACTCAACAGTATTTCAACCTTCTCATATTGCTCACAGGAACAACCTTTGAAAACGAGCCCTGACGATTATTATGGCACTCCAATATCCTACGTAACACAGGAAGAACCTAGCACACCACTGCTCTTAATGGAGGTCCAATTCCTACCTTTCCAACAGAGACAAAGAACTTTTCAAGGACTTCTTTACGTGGCCCATACATCAAGTAGCACCAAACATGGGGCCCTGTCCTCCCCACCAGCTCCAAGTCACCAAGTCCTACAGTGTTACCCACAGGGCTTGGGACGCTCCCAGGACATTGCTCGCCCTTCTGCTCACCTGCACTTGCATAACGGGCTGTTTTCCACATGAAGAAATCCATCGTTTGTTTTCATAATAAAGTCCAGACCTCAAAGACTCATGGATCTGTCATTGCAGCCTTTTTAAGTTCTTAGCTGAGGACTGCATGTACCTTCAGGAAAAAACTACTGCCATACAACTAAGGAAATTTAAATCACCTTCCAGGAAACCCTGAATTTTAGGCATGAATTAATGCAGATCCCAGCACTTAGTCAGAACCTACAAAGACACAAGGACAAACTCTATGTAAAGCCTGAATTCAACCAGAAACTTTCTTAACTTTTAGCATTTAGTAAAATACTGAAAATGTAGTCTCATACTAAAAGGAAAATATACTGTGCTCTCAATTTTAAACTTTAGATGAACCAGGAACATCTGAAAACTAAAGAAGTACGTCAACTATTTTGACTGTGTATCTCCCTTCTTCTTTATGAGCACAAGAGGCAATACATGTTAGAATCACAGAATGGCCGAGGTGGGAAGGGACCTCTGAAGATCACCTAGTCCAACCCCCCTGCTGAGCAGGATCACCTAGAGCGCATTGCGCAGGATGGCATCCAGGTGAGTCTTGGATAGCTTCAGAGAAGGAGACTCCACAACCTCTCTGGGAGGCACTGTGCCAGTGCTCTGTCACCCGCAGAGTAAAGAAGTGCCCCCTCATATTCAGCCAGAACCTCCTGTGCTTCAGTTTGTGCCCATTGCCTCTTATCCTCTCTCTGGGCACAACTGCAAAGAGACTGGCTCCATCCTCTCAACACCCTCCCCTCAGATATTTATACACATTGATGAGGTCTCCCCTCAGTCTTCTCTTTTCCAAGCTCAGCAGGCCCAGTTCTCTCAACCTGTCCTTGTACAACAGGTAAAATAATAATAAACTTTAATTGACATATTTTGGTGGGTCGGAAAACTTTTTGATAAAAATTCAACTCAGAAATTCAGTTGGCATTCAATTTCTGAAAACATAATCCAACAAGTAAAAAGAACTTTTCTGAATACTGCAGTGTTAACATCTCCTTCTCTGTATTTTGCTTTGCATAATGAACAGCATTATAAAGGGCAAGGTCAGACAGAACCCACAAAAAATGGCTGAAGTCTGAAGGAAGTAAGAGATTCTTTATGGCTAGCTTGCCAAAAGAGAGTCTTCAGCAAACTACAGAGTATTAGCACGTTGCACATCTTTGGATAAGACCTAAGATGAGCTAGGGAAAAGGCCTGGAAAATGTCAGAGAATGCTACGAGCTTGTTTGCTTTAAGAAAAAATAAAAATCCAATAAAAGACTCTCCACAGCATTTGAGGGTGGTACAGGCAAGGAGCTACATCACAGCAGCAAAAGCTATAATAACAAGAGCCACTGTCAAAAGCCTCACTGCTGCAGATCTCCCACGCTTTCCCAAAAACAAGGATAAGCTTCTTAGAAGTGACAGCCAGAAATTAAGTCTGCACAATCACTCTATTTCCTTAACTAACACAGGCAGCAGATACATTCATTCATCAAAATCTTTCATTAGCAGTACATATTAATTCCCGGATCTTTGCTTTGAACTACAGAGCTATGTAAGTTCCAATGAGCAGGGAGAAATGTACGTACAATGAAAAAGAAACCTCGTGTATTAGGAAGTTCACTTGCACTTTAACCTTCAATGCAAGCTCCACACTCATAGATGCAATATACTGGAGATTCAATTTAGAAACATAGCTAAGTGAACTGAAGAATAATCAGACTGAAGAGCACTTCCCCCTTCAACACCGTGAGATAAAGGAAATGTTAATTAGTGATGCCCTAATGCAATTTGTTTGAGAATAGAAAGAGCACACACATGAAAAAATACTAATAGCAGTGGGCTAACAGAAGAGCAAAAACATCTACCCACAAACAATTGCACTGTAGTCTCATATCTCTGTCTCTGTGGTTCTTTATTTCATTTTGAAATTTATTTCAGCAAGGATCAAAATGGGTCTGCCCAAAGGGTAACTGCCTCACCAAACCCAAGCAGACTACAGAACTGTTTTGCATTCATTTCCATTTGGTTTCTAATACAGCGTTAAAGGATCCCTAATTTTAAATACTGTGTTGGATATTCAGCAACATACATTCAGTTTGCCCAACAAGACCTTGCCCAACAGACCCTGAAAAGTGAGAAAACAACATAATCCTCACAATGTTTGCAAACGAGTCACAAGAAACAACCACCTAGCCATAGAGGAGGACGACATGTGCACTCAGAAGCTCCTTCAACTCAAGGGTCACACTGAAAGACCTCAAGTAACAGCTGAAAGGAAATACTGCTTCCTACTGGGTTTGAAAAATTCCTGCAAAAAGTTGGTAAGACATCAGATGCTTTCACGGGACCAACTGCTGAAATCCTTGCTGTAGAAAGAGCCCAACAACCTACTACACAACAACATGTAGCTATGGGACTTCCATGCTTTCGAGAGAGGGAGAAACATCATGGCATATGCTTCCAGCAGTGCACACTGGAAAGAGAGCGGGGCAGTAGGAGATGCAGCCAACCAAAAGCAAACCCTGGAATGAGACAATATATGTGGCACCTCACCTCGATGTTACACCAGAAGATGTATTCCCTGACCTGACAGAATTCAGAATTCCTCCAGTAGTTCTGCCCATGGGAACAGTGCTCTTTCCCAGACAGGGCTGCATCACTGCTAGCTTGGTATTTGCTTGTAACAGCTGATGGTGATCCATGAGCTACTCTCCACACCTTTGCGGGAGGGTTACATAGGATCAAGGGGCTCTCTCTCCTTCAGATTCAGTACCATTCTGTCAATTAAAATCAGCCCTAGAGCTAACATGAGGTTTCCACAAGTATGCCAGGTCTCTTAAGAAGGATCTGGTCCTCTAGCAGTAATATTCCCCCTTAATATGGCAACAACTATAGCAAACTTGTAAATATTAATGTCTCATATTCTGTGCTGTGACTTGGCACAGAAAATTAATGTTGCTGAATTTTATCGTGACATACTTTAATACAAAAACTCCAGATTTCTCCCTGTTCAGGAATCTAGGAAACTTGCTGCCCAGATCTAATGCTCAGCAAGAGGTGCTAGGAACTTTGTCGTGTGAGATGTCAGACAGCAAACAGAATGTGCTTCACCTTCTTCTGCTTCCCTGCTATCCCCCTCTCCATTCAGCAGGATACCACCACCACCCTTCTTCAGATCAGGAACCTGAGGCAAAAATAAAAAAATATATAAAAATAAAGAGGGTAAATGAAGACAAGCTACATCTACAGAGGCTCCAGCAACGGCAAAACAGTATCAGGCGTCTAGACGCCTACCTGGGCAGCCTGATCTAAGGAACCTGCTTTGGCAGGGGGGTTGGACCCGATGATCTTTCGAGGTCCCTTCCAACCCCTACAATTCTGTGATTCTGTGATCAGCAATAGGAAGATGCTCTTTCTACTAAAGAAGATCAGACTAAGTGCCTCCCTAGCTCTTCAGCAGCCTTAGACAGACAGCATCAGTATCAGAAGTTCTTTTATATCCATTTTCCTAGAAAGTAGTTCCTTTCTCCTAAACCAGCAGCTGATCATAACAGCCCACATCCCTTCCAGGCTGAATTAGGAGCTCTGCTAAAGGCCACGTGCCAGTGACACCGAATTGCACTTCGTGAACAGAACAGCACTATGCCCACAGAGAGCACCTGCAATCCGTGTACAGCCTTGGGTTCCACCAAACTTCACCGTCGATATCCGAACCACTATGAAAACTTGGTAACAAAGCATGCAAGTGGCATAAGATGAGAGGGACTGAAATGTTATTGTCTGGTACTGCAAACTAATGTCAGTACAGAAAATAAGGAGGCATTTGTCAGGCACTGCAGAAGACTTATTCATATCTGTTACAAGCTGGGGAAAAAAGGGAGTTTAAGCTGTCATGGATGCAGAAAACAAATGCATTATCTTACTCTACCAACAAGATACTGGAGAACCTGTTACATTGACTAGCTCCTTCAAACTTTCCAAATTAGGGTAAAGAAGTACAAGGTTTGGTCTCAGTGGGGATCTGTACAAATAACCAGCAGCATTAACACAAATGCGTAACACGTACAAAAGCGCATTAGGAAGCAGGCTGGAAGAAGGTGTTGAGAAATTACTTTAAAGTAGACAACACTTTAGGTGATTTCTACTCTAGCAAGACATCTACATTGTCAAGGCAAAGGAAACACACTTTTTCAGGGCAAAACTCTTTTCAGCGTGGAAGAGATCTACGTGGGCCTTTTGGAAAGCTTCTAAAGGGAAATGAACCATAAAACCAAATACAATCTACCAGAAGGAAACTGTGTACACTCACATCTGGTGATGCACACACAAACTTGAGGGACAGTAACTCAGACAAGTCTCTAGAAGACAGCAGAATACTGGGTCACATGCCATAATACATTGAGAAAATATTCAACAACAACTAGAAAACATTTCAAAATCACATCCACAACCAAAAATGGCGTGATCTCCCCACCACCCCTAAAATAGATCCTTACTATACAGCTTATCATTTGAAGAAACAAGAGGTTTATTTCAGTATTATGGTGTACATGCTTAAGTCTACCTTTTTTTTTTCTTTTTTCTTCCCCTCTTAGAAAAAGACTCAGACCCCAAAATGAAGCAAGAGCAGGAAAGCACACCGATACAGGCTGCAGTGTACTTCACAGCTTGAAACATTTAGTTTCCAACATCATTTTGTAAACAAATACTGATAGCTTTTGAGAAGTATGATCCCAAGAACTCTTTGCCAGCCTGCGAACTAATAGCGTGTTTTGGACAAAAGAAAAAAATAAAAACAAAAAAGTACCTGAAGTTATAAAGTTCAGACATACTGACTGTTTAAAAGTGAAGCTTAGATAGATTTGCCTCACATTAACTTTTTTTTTTCAAAAAAAGCACTAGAAGGCAATCTAGCTGTAGAAACATACAATATACTGCTACAGAGTTCATAACTCGTCATACATTATTTTAAATCAGAGGCATATCTCCTGCTACCCCGTACTTTGATGGCTTCAGTAAATCAGATACAACTTTCTCATATTCCATTGTCCTTGCTAGCATCAAAAGGTAAGATCACTCCTGTCACCTTGCTCATTTGTCACTATATCTTTTTTACAATGCACTGCTATATGTTCCGCCATTACTTATAGGGAAGGAAAGACAAAGCAAGCTAGAAAATTAAATGTTACCATCTGATCACAAATACACACTCTTCTCTGCTCCAAGCATATTTTACTTGATACAAAGTCTGTAACACAACATACCCCTATGAATTTAATTTCTGAAAGCAACAGAATCCAAAAGCTTCAATGATATTCATCATTCCAACAAAAGCAGTTTTTAGAGAAAGCTAATCATCTACACTATTACACACAGCTCAGTGATCAACACGGGTAATTGGAACTTATAAGCATGAACCTCCCCATCCCCAATCTGACACATAACCCCCTACTTTAGATCGGCAGGGAACGTGGACCTAAGACTCCATTACAGAAAAAAAGTAGGACTAGAGTTTGTATAGAGACACCTAAGGTAGCCCAAGAGCCGAGAACAAGATTGCCACAGCAGCACGGAGCTCACTGGGGCTATAACAACCACCTTACTGCCTGGGTAGGTACTTGGGCAACCTGCTTACTTGGATCTCTGTGCTACTGGGGTTACCCTGTATTCCTCAGCAGAAGTCATCTAGATTAAAACTAACATGGTGTCCTGGTTTCAGATAGGACAGAGTTAATTTTCCTCCTAGTAGCTGGTATTGTGCTGTGTTTTTGGTTTAGGATGAGAATCATGCTGGTAACACGATGATGTTTTAGCTGTTGCAGAGCAATGCTTACGCTAAGCCAAGGACTTTTCAGCTTCTTGTGCTGTCCGGCCAGCAAGGAGGCTGAGGGTGCACCAGGAGCTGGGAGGGGACATGGCCCGGACAGCTGGCCTGCGCTGGCCAGAGGGATGTCCCATGCCACGTGATGCCATGCTGAACAATCAATATGGGTGGGCTGGCTGGGGTGGGGGAGACTGCTGCTTGGGGACAGGCTGGGCTTTGGTCAGCGGGTGGTGAGCAATTGCATTGTGCATCACTTGTTTTGTACTTACTAGTATTTCTCTTCTTTCTCCGTCATACTAAACTGTTTTTATCTCAACCCACAAGCTTTTACCTTTTTTCCCCGATTCTCTCCCCCATCCCACTGCTGGAGGAGGGTGAGTGAAGGGCTGTGTGGTGCTGAGCTGCCTGCCGGGTTAAACCACAGCACGTGGGCATCTCCTGTAGTTTCCTATAGTCATCCAACCCCATGGTGGGGCTTGAGTGAAAGCAGGAAAGGCTAAGGTGACGGTCCAGCTATCAGAAGATTCCAGGCAACATTTTCTCTTTCCGTGACTACCAAATCTGGCCTCCAGTATTTGTTCTAAACTTTGCTTAGTCTTTACAAGTGGCTTCATATGGATGTGTTGTGTGGAACCAAAATAAGAAAGGCTTATATAGACAAGTAACAGCACTTAAGAAAAAGTCATTTCGTATACATTACTGGAAACAGCCCTGCAAACAGACTAAGAATGCAGTCCTAAGTGCCCTACGAAAGCTCTTTGTTACATCTATGTTGACAAGCATAATTCAGTTTGTATTATAAATAAAACACTACAGGATTATATGAAGGACACTGTGGCATACTTTGAACAACACCAGACTGCTGCTTCTGCACTGCAAGATGACAGCAGAGGGAACTGCAGAAAGAAGAAAGCTCTGCCTTACAAAGGCCCTCGTTTCCCATCCCTTCCTGCTTACTCAACTGCCCCAGAGAATTCTCCTCTCCACCTCAGCATCACCTTGGTACAAACAACAAGCAAAATGGTCCAGGGCTCCTCTGAACTCCAAGTGGGCACTGGGACTACACGCAACCAAACAAAATCTTGAGGATTAAACGTGATACTATCACTCATCCTTATTTGGACACCTTATCGTTGTACATGGAAGGAATTAGCTTTACTGTCTCATAACAGTCAGTTAAGATGAAGGTAAAGCAGTTCTCAGTTTCATCTGATTTTGTTTCTAGAAAGCTCGGTCATAAGAAGAATCAGTTTCCGTTTTGTTCTCTCTGCAATCAGTGAGCGGGCATCAGGGGTGCCTGTTTCCATGCAAAGAAGGGCCTTCCCCTCAGAGGGATTTACAAACTGCGGCCTACAAAGTGTAACTTTACCCAAAGGTATAATAATACCCCTTTCATAGCACAGGAATAGCTATTAGTACTACGATAATTAATTTATTAAGGCAAATGAGAAGCTAAGACAATTGCTTTTAAAACCCTTTTGCATCCTTCCAGACAATCATACTCTTGTTGGCAGCTCTTCCATTTATGCAGCACAAAGTTCGCCTTGTGATGAGAGGCAGTGGCAGGCCAGTCTGCCAGGCGCCCTGGGAGCACCAGCTGGTTCTCAACAGAAGGGAAAGCTGAGTTTCCATCAACACAGGGGCAGCACGAGGACAAGCTATCAACCACTGCTCTGCTCAGAGACAAACATCTTCCTGAGTAAATATACCCAGCACCATTAAAGATGACATTTGTCCAGCAGGTGTAGTCCCATTCCCAGTTCCAGCACATGGCAAGTTATGTCCCAAGCTGCCAGCAGGTGCCCAGCACACCCTGTTCATCCCCAGGGTAGCACTGCACCAGCCTACCAAGCACAAACCAGTTCAGGATGTACAAGGCACTCTCCCACTGCCCCAGCAAGCTACACAGCCATGTGCACAGATGGCACTACAGCCAAGAGATTTGGAGCTTAGTAATATGGCTGGGTGGAGGACTTGTTAGTGTTAGGTCAGAGGTTGGACTCGGTGATCTCGGAGGTCTCTTCCAACCTAGGTGACTCTGTGATTCTGGAAAGAGAACCTGTTCTCCCTACTGCCTTGGCCAACTTCACACAGTAGTGCAGACGAGCTCTGCGTACCCTTTGTGATGGTTTGCTGTCTCCAGATAACAAGGAGGATGTATTCCAACCTCTTCCAATTCAGGTACAAGCAGCATCAAAGACTGTGATGTATTCCACACTAGGTGTGCTTTCTTCCTTCCTTAGATACCCAATAGTTCTTGGTCTTTTGTAAGAAGAAACTGAAGACAAAGTGCTCATCAATTATTGAAAAATAAAATATAAGATTGATTGATTGCCCAACCTATGTTCCAATGCCATCTTCCAAGCACACTTGTTTTTAAAACTTGTTATTGTTAGCAGCTTGCATGGGCTTGCAATGTTCGGTTTCCCTAATACAGCTGCACTCTGCAGAGTTTGGCATCAGGAAGAACTTACAAATACCGGCTGAAAGTTCTAAGCCCAAAGGCCTTTTCTTTTTCCCCTTACATTTAAAACACAACAGAGAACATGTAATCCTTACTAGTCTCTTAGCTCATTTAAGAGCAACACAGACAAAAGAACAAACAAGGTTTCCTCTGTTGTTCTTTTCAAGTTGAATATAACTACTCTCTGCAACTAACACTCTCCAGTAAAGGTTAAGACATACAGAGTAAGGATGACTACAACTAACCATTACCCTATAGATACTCGGCAAAGGGGTTAATGGGATCAAACAGGGAGAGTTTATTCACAATTAAGCACAAAGTACGCTGGAGATATAAAAGCAATCCAAATTACAATCTGATGACAGGTCAACACACCCTTTCGAGGGCACGAGACTCAACCTGAACAAGGCTTCCAATCGACAATGAAGAACATTTCTCCAGCTCTAACTTCATAAAAAGACATGCCAAAAACATGCCAGTTCATTAGAATGAGTATTTTTTCTCTTGCAACACTACATCAGAAGTTCTCCCTAACTCTGAAGTATAATAGAGCAAGTCAGTACAGAAGCTAAACTCACCCTATCTGCCCAACCCATGATTCACAGTTGGTTTGAAGACAACTTCTCAACACCAGTTACTGAAGGCAGCTGCATGCATTTCTGCTCCTTTCCCTTGAAGTTGTTGCTCTAGTCAATCCTTTCCACTATAAATTCAAACTAGAAAACAAGCTTTCACTTCTTCTCTAACTTGAATCAATGAGCAGGATTTTGAAGTATATGGCATTAGCCTGCTGCGTTGTCAGTAGGTACGGTGAGAAGCTACGGAGCTACTGGCATACTCCCAGTGAAGCAGCAGCTCACACGGTTACATGTCCTCAGCTACCAAAACACAGTTATTCCATATGACCTTTTTATGGTACGAACACATTTACTTGAGCTAGTCTGACTTAACTCAAGTGAGCAGATGAACATCCCCAACTCTGGCAGAACCACTGCAGTGAGGACAAATCATGAGTCACAAAAGCAGTTTAGCTTCCTATATGCAGTATGACAGCAGACGTTGCACCTGGGCAAGTGAGAATATTACATTCCTATACTAGAAAGGAGACAGGAAGAAAATGGGTAGAAGAAAATTTCACTATTATTTGAAATACAAAAACACTTTCCCAAGAGTATGGTGGCAAGGATGAAATGCTCTCCTTCAGTTTTGTGGAATTATTCATCTCAACCATTGACATCAAATGGAAACTGGCTGAACTTAGAAAGATCTAAAGGCAGCTGCTGCTTTCATTTTACTTTTAAGTTAAACCATGCCTGCTCTATTTCACTACTAGGTTGACTTTGTGATTCAGACTTTAGCAGCCGCTCAAAGCAATGTGATGCTTATCAGCTGCGAACCACAGGCTTCTTCTCTGTGTTCTCCATGGCTAAGCTTCGTCATCTCAAACAGCAGGCTGAGTTTCCATGACTTTCATTGGGCCCATACAGACCCAACTTAAGTTACGTATTAGTCAGCACACCAATGCCCGCAAAAGCCATTATCTTACACATACAGTAATACAAAAACACATCAGTTTTGACTAATTGATCTACTGCAGTTCTTCCAAATACCTTTTTTAATTAACTACCATTTTCCCCTTTTCAAACATCACTCAAATAAGGGTGACTCATATCAAATGACAGATTGCAAACCAGTGTAGTAAAGCTCATATAACTGTCTTTAACCTAGAGCTAGATTGTTCTGGGCATAACTGGGCAAAAATCTCACAACACAACCTTTTCTAGTGGAGTCAACACTTAAGACTAGATCAACAACCCTGAGTGAAAAGCCATCTACCTGATTGTCCTGGTTTTGGCTAGCATAGAGTTAATTTTCCTCCTGCTAGCCCGTGTGGTGCTGTGTTTTGGACCGATGAAGGACAAGCATGCAGTATTATTACAGGCTCTTATTCAAACAGTGACCAGCCCCTGGTATAGATGAGACCAGGTGGAGGGCAGCTAAAGGATTCAGTCTGGAGACTCTAAAGTAGCTGGTGTCTCTGCACTACATAGCCAAAAGGCTGAACAGGGACAGAAGGTATCACATTAAAAATAATATACATACCTAAATGTGTTCCTCTATACTAAAAGAAAGGTTACACATGTGCTATCTTCTACATTCCATGGCTTCAAACATATAGCATGCTACCAGATAAAAAGTAAAAACTTGGCCACATTCATGCCACCGTTCACACACGGAAACGTATACTACTTGCAAACTCCCTACTTCAGGGATACACACACAGACAGCAAAAAATGAAATTTCTCACAAGGAACATCCCCCTCCCTTTATTACAGATATAGTAAAAGAGTACCCCCAATCCATTTGGGCCCATATAACCTGATGCAGCTTTGAAATTTGAGTCAGAAGTGTTTAAACAAAAATGTTTTTAACAGTTGCACATCAGACTCACTGATGAGATTAATCCCCAACAGCCTCCAGTTTGAGATGAGTGGCAGATTTCTGCATCAAGCAGTTGATTATGAATACTAACAATGCTTCCCCCTTCTCATATCGCAAGCAGTGAGCAGGCAAGCTGGAATAAACCACTGCGTGGTATTTCTGCAACACAATTCATCATCCCATGCTGAAGGGTTATTTTCCTCTGCATGAAACCACTCACCATTGACAGTGACATCACACTTGGATCATCTTTAGGGAGCCTCAGAAGGCATGCACTTTGTAACAGTTTCATTTTTAGAAACCACTTTTGAGATTCAGAAAGGCCCAGGGCAATTCCCCTGGACCATGGACACATTTAACAGTGCACACACAGCTACCGGACATGGGTACACTACTGTGTTTTTAACAGCTTTGGAGGGATTGCACTCTGCTGTATGTTGATAGCAATTATGTGGAAGTCAGAAGCTGCACCACAATAAATCTGTGCTGAAGCTGCAGTTATAGCTCTTCAGAAACAAATATATAAACAGACTGATATTATCAAGGTGCTCTGATAATCTACTGTTTATGAGTGGAGACTCCACCAGCCTCCTATTAACAAAGAAGAAACATAAGCATATAGATCTCAGTCATTCCACTGGAATTACCTGTTTAGTCAACGGTCAGTGAATTGTCACATCTCCAACAGTTGTAAAGGTTTGGCCTTTCTACAAGTAATAAATACCCTGAGCTCACACTCCCCTCTCCCCCCCGGGACTCCCACTTCTTTCAGTGCTTACAGGCTACCAGCTGTGTTCTACATTATACACTTTATGCTTATACCAAATACATACGAATGCAGCTTAAAGTCTGAAATGCTTATTCAAGCAAACAACAATTTGCAACCGACTTAAGAAAGCGGTATATTGAATCAGTGTTTTTCCTTTTTTTTGTTATTGTTACTTCCTACTTCTGAGCAGTATTGGCATATGAAAACTGAACAATGATTAAAAACAAAATCATGCATAACAAAGAGATTGAAAGTGCTACCGGAAATGACTTGTTAACACTGTAAGCCTCCAGATAATGCATCTCAGCAACTTATGCTATTATTTGGTCAATATTTCCCATTTGGCTTAATGGAACATGATGGATACCCAAATGAGAGGCAGTCTTTCTTCATTATCCTGAGTCGAGCAAGTATCCCAATATAAAAGAGCACGACATTTCAGCAGAACAGCACATTTGAACAAAGCATACACCTCTTCACACAAATGCAAGGGCTGTAGGAAGCAGTAATGATCTTTATATAGGTTACTTTGAAATCTATTTCAGATTTTTTTTGACCATTCCCTCAAGACAAAATATGAAAGTAGCTTAAAAAAAAACTAAAACAAAACAAAACAAAAAAAAACAAAATAAAATCTTACGGCTTGAAATGCAGTAAGCCAGCCTGCAGTTGATCCTCCTGAACAGTTGCTTGTTGATTGGCCAAAGTATAAGTGTAAAGAGTTGAATGAAGTTAATGATCAGTCCTGACACTATAAATATGTAGCAGATCAGCAGGTGGCAAATGAACTGAGACTTCAGAAAGCCAACGATGTCCATGATTTGCTGAGAAAGCAAGAGGGTACCTTCAGACCCAAAATGCAGAAGACAACCTGCAAAACCAAATAGTATCAGTGGTTACAGAGTGCATTTGTTTCCGTGAACAGATTATTACAGATGTCCCACTTTCCATTAAACATCTGAGTGAATTTAATTCCTTTGTTTAGAAGAAGGACTGATTACAATATTTGCAAAGGTAAGCATGGAAAGAGAATACCATATTTCTGAATCGATTTACATTGACTTTGGAAACAAATTTTCACATTTCAGTTCTAATTCTACAAAACACATGAGCATATAGACTCCATTTCGTGCAGTGCAATACTCCTCTATCAGGCCTTTATTGCTAAAATATGAGCAAAATGATTCATTTGTATTTTGAATTGAGTTGTTGGTACTTCATAAGACACTTACAGTCGTCTTCGCTATATTCATGAGCAGATCCAAAGTTTGCAAGTCTTAAAAACACTCAGTTTTAACAAAGGTTTGCTAGCGTTTGCTGGTAGTTTTGATGATGCTTCATCCGAAGAACCTTAATCACAGCAGGAACTTGTACCACACCCAAAGTAGGATACATCTTTAATTACAGTCCCGTCACCTCTCTTCAACACTATCTGAACTTTTAAAATCTGAAACTGATTTCCCATTCAAAACTATACCATAAAATTCCCCACAAACCAGGGTGTGCACACCCCCAGTACCTTCCACACCGCTGAAAAAACTTGGGTTTTGTTTGAGTGTCTGGTTAACTTCACAAGGGTACATTATGAAACACCCCAAAACAGTTGTTTCCAACTTTTACTCTATTCAAGACTAATTTATTTAGTTTCAAATACCTTCACTAAAAGGTTTATTTTACTTGTGTACACATACAAAAGTCCAGAACACTGCTGACTGATCTTTATTTTGTTAAGATGCATTTACCTAACGATTGATCCTGTGCGATTTAAGTGCACAGAATTCAGTTCTTATTTAAAATAGACCAGCAAGCTAGAGAGATTAACTACAGATGCATAGGAATAGCAACGGTAAGAACAGTATTTTCTTCCTTTACTTGACTGCGGAAGAAAAAACACTATACTGGGTGTCCCACTGCCTTCAACGAAACCCAGAACAAATTATTTAACACGTCCACAGTTTTAAACTAAAACAAACAAACAAACAACAACGAAACAACAGATACATTTCCTGGTATCACTTTCCTCAGCATACCCCATGTCTACTCAAGAAAATGTCTTTAAATACACATACACAGCCATGTATATCCACTCAAGTAAACAGGGCAGTACGCTAATTTTAGGCATGTGAGCAGCTCTATTCAATTTAAATATTATTCCTTGTACGCTTGAAGTTCAAGGATACGCACACAATCTAAGACTACAATGTTATTGGAGCAAGATAAGAATTCAGGTTTTCTGCCCCTCTGCAGAAGAGAGCATTGAGTCATTTCATTTTCAAAAGGTTATTACAAAAAAAATAATGAAAAGGTCCTGTATGTATTCACTTCACTCCTCTCTATTAAAAGTAAATGCAAGGTTTAAAGCTTAATGTCAGAATTTGTGCCTTCCTCTGCAGGCTGCTCCAGCCATGCTCCCAAACCAAAAGGTAGCAGCAGCTTCTAGCTTTATTGGCTTGTTCCCTTGTTACATTTAAATACGAGTCGATTTTGGCAATAGAATAAAAGCTTGACTATGCACAATATACACAATTTGCTCGATTACTCCTTGACACTGTAATTCTGTCAGTTTTACTCCATAAACCCAGAAAGGAAACATCAATAACAGCGCTAGCCCATGACCCAGCAGTGTTTCCAGAAAACCAACTCTTACTTAAAAAAGATCTGCACAATTTTGGAAAGGACCGATCCAATCCTAGCAGTTGCCAATCCAGAGAAAGTACCCTCTGCCAAGTATTCTGGCCCACCAAAAACCTTACTGGCCTCCCCGCAGTCATCACTACCACCAACTCTAGACTTGTCAGGAGAAAAAATATTAAGACACGATCTCTCAGCAATCAACACCCCGATATTTTGAATATGGGTAAGGAGGAGGTACTGCCATCCTGCTCCATTCCTAAAGTGTTTCTCCTTGTAAGGCATAAGAGTTTGCCCAGGGAGGAAGTCCTGAGACTATTTCTGAATGTGCCGGTCATAGGTCATCACAAAACAGCAGCTGTCAGCATCCCAGGGAATTAAACGATGAACAAATCTTTATGCCTATCCTTTTAGTTTATATAAGACCCCATTATGTGAGGCATTGAGTCTAGATCAGTGTCCTGAAACATTTGTTTTATTGCCCTTGCTGACTGTGCGTACCACAGCAAAGAGCACACACAAGAATTGCTACAAAGCGATGGGAAGATATTCAGCCAGGTCTTCAATCACAAGGAACACTAGAAAAAAAAAAGTCAGAAAGACAATCTGTGTTGCTGAATGATTTATATCAAGTGTTTATGGCAGTCCCAAGCCTATTATCAGCAGCTAAAATGTGCCCTTTGTGTATTACAGACTTTGTTCCCTTTATCTCGCTGCACTATTCAGTCCCAAAGCAGACACCATCTGTACCTCGGAAATGCAGAGCAGGCCTGTGTTCATTGTAGTAACCACCGTCCTTGCACTTGTAAAAAGCTTTTCCAGCTTTAACCAACCATTCCACTACAGACATGTTTCTTAGGATGGCATACAATTTATTAGCATGGGCTTTGCCCAAAGACTTTGTTTTCGTTGAAAGCTAAGTAGAATGAGAAATGTTGTCTCGTAGGAATCATTGTAATGATTCATGCTACAGCCCTCTGTCTCACTCTGAAGATAAAATCAAACACTGGAGGGGAAAAAATAATAAAGGGTAAAATCAAGTTCTGAATAAGTTTACAGTGAAGAATAAAGGATTTCACTTCCCTAATTCAGACTCTTTTACTTTGTCAAGTAGCAGGTTTAGATCATTTAAAACTCTCTGATTGGGAGCGATCGGTGGCCTACGAGTGGATGGTTTAAAAGACTGTACAGTGCCTGAAACCCAGTAAGTGGGGTTATCCTACTGTCCTTGGTTAAAACTGATCAAAAGCTTTTTGTGCTAGCTAGCCTGTTTAATTCCATGTCACAGAATCACTCTAATCTAATGTAATTCCCAGAGATCAGGAAGGGAACAGATCAAAAAAACCCACACGTGAAATAGAATTAAAGCACTGTCTACTTACAGTGGAGACATAGAAACTCACTATTTGATATGGTCAACAAAAATTTCCTGTAGTAAGCAGCTGATTGACAGTCTTTATGAAGAGGAAAAGCAGTTGAATGACAGAGTCTGGAAGGAGGAAGAACTCACCGGAATGTTAGTATATCAATTTGGTTTTTCCACTGTAAGAGTGGTTAAACTACATTAAAATGTTATATTTATGTGCATCATTTACTTCATGAGTAATGAGTATTTACTTCATGTTGGGTCTTTAAAGCAAAACTTCACAGAATTAAGAGAGACATTGATGAGATGACTGTGATAAAACATAATTACTGTCTTACAATTTGATAAAGCCACAATGCAATGTTTGAAACTAATTTCTTCCTGCATCTAGACCTGTCATGAAGTTTCAATTCTGTAAAGCTTCCATAAAATGTTTTCAAAGCAAACCAAAACTACGTAAGCAGTACCATTGAAATGTATCTTATCTAACTTGCTAGAAAAAGGAACAAGAATTTGGAGCCACTGTTCATATTTTTCTTTGCTGAAATGTAGGGAGACTAGAGATTAATTTTCTCTTCTGATTAAATTCAAGTTATTTTCTCTACAAAATTTGCAACCCATTATGCACGTGGTGCCAGCTAAGTGTTTTGTTTCTCAGACATAAGCTTATTCTTTCAAAGATTTTTTTGAATACGACACTGATAGGACTATTTCCATTACCAAAACTCCAAGAAAAGTAGTTTATTCTTGGTAAAGGCTACAAAGTAGAAATTTAATTTTTAAGAAGCAATTCTGATCTTGTGGAAGAGGTCTAGAAGCCTGCTTTCTAAGAATTCGTAGGAACTTTTCCCACTTGCTCTGTCTTACTGAAATTCCTCATGGGTAACATCAATATAACGCTGGTTTAAGTGATGAAAGGATCAAGTCTTTAATTCTTAATCCAAAATCCTAGTTTAATAAATTACACTGATTTCCTTATAGATAATGGCTGAAAATTACAGCAATCTTTTGAAAACAAAAGAGTCAATCAATGCATTTTCTCAGAAGCTATTAAGATCGGAGAGCTGCCAAGAAGCTCTCTTCTGTCAAACACCCCTTAAAATGAATTAGGAGAAAACGGCCAGCCAGAGCATCAAAAACAGACAGGAATGTTCTTTAATAACAGTTTTCAGCTGGATATGAAACAAAAGACTCAAACCTCAAATGTCCATCTAGGGAACAAGTCAACAAGCATCTATTCATGTGACTAAGAGGTCACAGGATCAGGTTTAAAAGCAGACTGCAAGACCATTCACTCTACCTCTCTCTTCTCCTTGTTCCGTTCTTCAGCAAGATCCACTTCTTTCTACTTAAACTACTCCCAGTGTTTCCTTCTGCTTGGAAGAAAATCAGCAGGAGGACATAGCAAAGACAAAGACAACATTAGACTAGTGATACACAAGGTGAACACCACTCTTCTGGCAGAGGCTGCTGACAATAACACTGCGTAGCACGTCGAAGTCTGTAAGACATTTGAGACTACAACCATGGATATCTTAAAGACCAGAACTGTTTGCACTTCTACAGAAAGCATGAGAATGAAGCTAAAAACTATTTCCCACCTTAGCAAAGTTTATGCAGTAAACAGAGTGATTGGAGTACAGAAAGTCACACGGCATCTATCTGACAGCATCTGGACTAACCTAATACTGTCCATACTTACAACCTGAGGCAGGACAGCAAGGCAATTGGTTATTTTCAGAAAAGCACGTTTCAAACCTGCACAAATTTCTTTGCTCATATTTACTCTATGATAAAGTGCTAATGCTTAAGTTTTAAATGCTCTGCTGCAAATTAAGAAAAAACAAGCATATGACGATGATGCCCATTCTTACATTTTCTTCTCTAAACCAGATTCCTGGACAGATGAGATACAGAGACCAAGGCAATGAGAACAAGCACAGGTCAGATTACAGCAGTTTCTGTACTGCCTCTAAGTAACTTTCAATTGCCATCAGAGCAGCACAGCTAGCAGCAGTAGCTCATACCAGAGTTAAACTCAACGATGCTTCTGTATTCAGAATATATCGACAAGGCAGACAGAGGAAGCCCTTGAGCTCTTCTCTTCCTGCCAGTGGGTGTCAAAAGTCAGCATAAGATAGGTCGCGTCCACGTGTGTATAGGCCTTCAAGGGGTATTTATCTGTACATGCTACAAAAAAAAAAAAAAGTCTGAAGGAACAATTATCTATTTGTCTCATTCTTAATCAGGGTTTGAATCACTTTTCCCTTTCCTCCAAAGGCAAGTCCAGAGCATTACCTCCTCAGAAAAGTCACACATTGGGGACGCATTTGATCATACCTTAAGCATTTTCCCTACAGTTAAGGGAACTCCAGGACGCTTTTCAGTTTTTCTGAGAAGCCAGGCATTCCTGACTGCATATTTTGTAATACACAGCTACAACGGAGATCTGTCAATTTGTCTGTTTCAAAGGCTGAAGAATGAACACTATCTACCAGCAAGCTTCAGGATACCTAATTTAGAGACTTGTGATGTATATTGGGCTTATGTGGCAAGGTTTTGGTAGGAGGGGGCTGCAGGGGTGGCCTCTGTGAGCAGAGCCCAGCAGCTGCCCCATGGCAGATCAGAGCCAGCTCCAGACAGCTCCAAAAGGGACCTGCCGCTGGCCAGAGCTGAGCCCATCAGCAATGCTGGTTGGGCCTCTGGGAGAACAGATTTAAGAAAGGGAAAAAAACTGCTGTGCAACAGCAGCTGGGAGAGAGGAGTGACAACCAGCCCTGCACACACCAAGGTCAGGGCAGGAGGTGCTCCAGGCACGCAGCAGCAGTTCCCCTTTCCCCTGCGGCCTGTGGAGAGGCCCCTGGTGGAGCAGGCTGTCCCCCTGCAGCCCATGGGTCCCACACGGAGCAGATCTCCACGCTGCAGCCCGTGGAGGAGCCCCCGGTGGAGCAGGTGGATGTGGCCTGGAGGAGGCTGCGGCCCATGGAGAGCCCCCGCAGGAGCAGGCCCCGGGCCGGAGCTGCAGCCCGTGGAGAGGAGCCCACGCAGGAGCAGGGGTCTGGGGGGAGCTGCCGCCCGTGGGGGACCCGTGCTGGAGCAGTTTGCTCCTGGGGGATGGGCCCCGTGGTACGGAGCCGTGTGGGAGCAGTGCTTGAAGAGCTGCTGCCTGTGGGCAGCCCCCGCAGGCTCAGTTCGGGCAGGACGGCATCCCGTGGGAGGGACCCCACGGGGAGCAGGGGCAGGGAGTGACCGTGAGGGAGCAGCGGAGATGAAGTCTCAGGGACTGACCACAACCCCCATTCCCCTGTGGCGCGTGGAGTAGGGGAAAGTTTTTTTTAGTTTGCTTTTGGTTTGTCACTGCTCTAGTCTGTGATAGGCAATAAATTATATTAATCTCCCTACTCTGAGTCTGTTTTGACTGTGACAGTAATTGTTGAGTGATCTCTGTGTCCTCATCTCAACCCTCGAGCCCTTTCACATCATATTTTCTCCCCACTGTTCCTTTGAGTAGGGGGAATGAGTGAGTGGTATAGTGGAGTTTAACAATCAGTGTAAAAACCACCACACCATAAAACTGAATTTTTATTTATTTTCTATTGAACACAAAGATAATTAGCATAACAGAGTCCAAACAAAAGAAACAAAAGTAACCCAAGAGTTTTTGAAGTGGTTAGAGTATAATAATGTTTTCCCTTCCCCTTTCATATTTTCTTCGTGCTGTGATCTAATGTCAGAGCAAGACAGCTATGCAAGCCCTCCATGCCTACCAGGACATGAGTTCCTTGGCCATGCACGCAAACTGTGTGCTGGTAAAACACACCACGTTGCTGCTGTTTGCCCTGATGGCCTCAGTGCTGGCTGGTCCCTTACCACATAGAAAGGAATTATACAGGGGGTACTGGCAACCAGGGAGAAGCATGCGTACTCTGAAAACAAAGAGTGTGAGATGAGGAGCCACTGCCCAAGTTCATTTGAGTAGTTCAATCTTGCTCCTTCTTCCAGGAGCATGAAATATTCAGGGAGGAGGGAGTTGAACAAGGGCACCATAGGGAGCTGGGCTTAAACACAAGGCAGTACAGAACTCCTGGGGGTGCTGTGTTTAGGGACCACAGGGCCAGCAGAGCTTCATCTTGAAGGAAGCATTTATTTGATGAGGGTAAACTCCTTGAAGTTAAGCATTTCTTTTCCTGGCCCCTGCAGAGTTACTCAAAAAATGTGCCTGGGTGAACATCAAGCAGAACATCAAGCTCATAAGAACAGCAGCAGAAGGCAAGTTGCTTCTGTCCAGCATGTCAGGTGTTGCTCTGCAGTTCCTCCCCACCCAAGTTCCTGCATCTTAATACATTAAAACATATATATTTCTCCAAAGCACAATTATCTGTAATTTGTTTGGGAAAAAATAAAAGAAAGAGCTGCATTAAGATTCTTCAGACCAGAAGGAGTCTAACAGAATTGAGCCCCAGAGTTCAGTTCTGGATACCACAGAGTCCCTGTTTCCTCTTTTACTGTCTCTGGGTCCATCAGTACAAGTTACTTGTGTTGTCAATAAGAGCAATATAAGCACAATTCAGAGACTGAGCAAGAGAGCAGGACTGAACAGCAAACACAGACTTACAAGAAAATATATTGAGAATCTAAGCAGGATGTGAGCTAGACTGTCACACAAATATAGGTGACCTGGACAGTTCCTGAGAAGTAACTCAGGTAACTAACAAACAGTCCAGGACAACTATCTTTATCATGCACTTTTAGCCAATTTAATACTTGCTCTCAAGTCACCATAGGCAATATTAAGTGCTTAGTCAAGGTAACCAGGCACAGATATTACTGACATCTGGCACTCTCCACCTCCAAAAAGAAAGAAAGAAGAGAGAAAATAATCAAAACCTTCAAAACACATTTCTACCAAGATTCTTCAGGGGGTGATCTGGCTTGCTGCTGAAGTACAGGTGGCTTGTCACACAACAGGATATGAACGTCTGTAACAAACCTAATCTTTGCGCATATATATGCTTGTACATATGCTTTTTTGATGATGTATGAATTTCTGTACTGAACACTCAAGGTACTGTATAAGGTAATTGCACATGTGATAGAGAGATCAGAGTCTATCTTGTTAAGCCACTGGCCCTCAGTGTACAGTCTGTGGGAAATATCTCAATGGTGAGATCTACATCGCTCACATGCGTGAAAAAAATAAAAATTAAGGAGGCAGGAGGAGCAGGATGTTGCCACCAGTGTCATGGTACTTAACCAGCCTCAAGGGCACGTACCACTCTGGCTGATCACCTCTGTGTTGGGTATTTCAGGAATAAATGCAACACAGGAGTAGCTACTGTTCTCCAGTGCTTATTACAAGAATGTTTCTTTTAGAAGAGCCAGAATAATAGGGCTGGGAGGGGACGGGGGGGCAACAGACAAAGGCTCATTCAAGGGCTAGCAAAAATACAGGGATGCCTTAAAAAAAAAAAAGAAAAAAGGAAAAAAAATGTGCTGGGAGCCCAAACATTCTTTTGATGAGAGATAAGCTTTAGAAAGGAGGCCTCTCCTAGAAGACTCATGTTTTTTCTTGCCAAACACTGATCATTGTCATCTTGTCTTAAAGAGTTGTAAATTACATTCACAACAAAACGAGGGGTCAACACAAGGTCCGGGAACAGCCTATATGCTCAGCAGACAAAATACTTTCCCCAAATTCGTAACGGCTTTAGGTGTGAGGCACCAAGGAAACACTGGTCAAAAGATTAATTTAAACTTGACATATTTAATACTCAATTTCTTACCCACAGTTAGCTAAATACAAAATTAGACTACAAAATTATCACCCCCCCAACTTCAGGTCAGCAACAGACAGTTTTCTACAACACTAACACACAGTTGTGTACAGGCAGGGAAGTTTCACATCCATTCAACAAACTTGCTAGCATAAGCAACTCCATTTGCATATATAGAAATCAAACCTTTTACAGATAGGTTTAGAAAACAGTATGGATTTTTGTTAACTCTTTTGGTTGAAAGGGGTGGATAAATCCAGGAAAAGCTCCAACCATTCAATGAGCCTGACAAGATTTTCTTCCTACCTCCACCTAACACACCGGGAACTAACAAGGCTGTTGCAAAGCTAGACAGTCATGTGGCAAACCCATGGCAGAGCCAATTCCAGAACTATGACCGGCCCAGTCATTAGGCTCCAGCTTTCAGCACAAATAGTACTTTTCATACTCCTTTAATTGCCTTCTTGCCAGTGCTCAAGTTTCCCTCACAACAGTTTCTGAAAGGCCAGGTATGAACAGAGAGGGATAGGACACACCCAAGGTGCCTGGGCTCTTGAGCAGCAGCAGACAGTGTAAGAGGTAAAAATGCAGGGGATGGCTCAGACCAGGGTGTATGTGCTGATCTAATGAACTCTTTCCCTTCATTTCTCTGTTCCTCAAGAAACGGGAGACAAGTATTTAGCAATTTAAGTGGGACTGTACCATAAGCTAGAAGGTGTAACTTCAGTACAAAACTGACAGTACCAAACTAACAGCACTGTGCGCACGTGCACACAAGCATACACATCCACCACTGTTCCTGTCCAAGGAGGAATTAAAGACATTTGCTAGATGTTTCAGCTACAACAATCATAAAATAAAAGCCACCAGCACCAGAAAAAGGATAATTTTATTTCCTTAGTACACTCCCATAGAATGACCTTGTTATATTTTCTGGATTTGTGATCCACATTTAGTAGATCTACATTAGTAGACCTACATTTTGAGTAGCCTCTTTAAGCCTTTTTCCAGAAGTCTAATTCTTAACCTCTGTGACTTTGTTGTTTTGTTTACATAAAAAGCCAGAAAGTGCAGCTAATGAAAAATATAGGATTTGTAACAGAAAACTGAATCTTGAAAAAAAAAACAAAAAACAAACAGAAAATGGCAGAGATGTGGCAGAACTCACTGAGTCCAGAAGTCTCTGAGTGCCACCATCACGGTGGCAGTCCCCCCTGGCCTACAAGGAGCCGAGCTCGGCTGCAGGCCTGCCTGCTGCCCAGGCCAGGCCACAAGCACCCTGCTCACAGCAGGGGCAGGAGGGAACAGCACCGACATCTTGTGTGAGGGCATCCAAAAGCCCCCAGTAGGAGTCATGAGGCACAATTAGCCATGCTGGATATGAGAAGTGCCATCCACCTGATTACAACTCCAAACGAACTGTTAGGTTTTTTTGTTTGTTTTTTTTTTTTTTTTTAAATCTTCTGTGACAGTAGTCTTGAAGGACTGTCTCCCTCAGCTAAGCCATTTGCATATTTTTAATTAATATGAAACAGCATTCATTAATGTCCTCTGAATACTGAGACAATGTTAAACAAAACATTCTTTTTTGTCTAACAAGACCTTTTTTTCCACCTGCAAGTATTAATTTAATTTGGCTGTAAGCTAGCACATGACACTGAAGAGTATAAAGTACCTGAATTTCTCCTTTACGAAAACCACATACCAAAATTTGAAATGGCAATGCATACACAAGATGTAGCCCACACCAAGACGGGAATTCACAGGAAAATAAATACTTATTCATTACACTTTCTAATGCTTCTTTCTGTGGAAAACAGTTTAACTGGAGGATGCATGTGGCAGGGAAGCTTCCAGATGTCTATTCAAAGAAAACCAACTTCTGCCTCAGGGAAGTAACATCCAATACTTAGAAAAGCGTTCATCTTATAGCTGAGATCTTTTTGGCATGGTCCCAAAAAAATAAGATCCTGGCTTCAGTGAAAGGCTCAGCTGCTCCCACACACAAAGCAATCACATATTCAGATGCCAGGTAAAAATCTAAATAAACAGTGGTAACTGCTTTACCCGTGCTTCAGCGATCATCTTCCACACCAGTTTTCACTCACCTCTGCCTCAAAGACACCTGCTTCTGAACTGACTTGCTACACTGCAAACCCAGAATATTTTCAGCCTCCTTGTTCCCCCCCAATCATCAGTCCCCTAACAGACTGATTTAATTTGAGAACTTCAAAGAATAAAAGCCTTTATCACAGACACTGGTTTTATCAAGTCCAATAATAAAGGGGGAAGTTTCATTTTGGACCTGATTCAAATCCTGCTGAAGCCAAAAGAAATCTCTCAACAAGCTTCACCGGCTCTTGTTATTTGGAAAACATCCCTCAAAACCAGCCAAATGTGATACAATTAATCAATGTACTTGTATTCTCAGTACCTAAAGCCGCAGCTAGTCAAAGCCATCTTAGACTTCCAGCAAAATCATTTAAAAAGAGTGCTTCATCCAACAGCATTTACTCCACTGGATGGCAAGTGTGCAGAGTTCCTAAGCAGGCTGGTAAGAATCGGGTAGCATTTTTACAAACTTTGTAAGGAAGAAATTAAGTATCTGGTATGTCAACACCTACCTGGATTTTCTCTGCACAATTTCAGTTGTCTAAATCCTTTCAGAAGCCTGGCTTTCAGCATTTGTCCCGGTAACTTCAAATAAATCTGGGATAGTTTTACAAGGCTTAATTTCAGAATGAAGCTTTTCTCTGTCTCCCTCTCAGGTGAAATGCAGTACTTACACACGCTCCCAGAGGTCCATGCATAGGCTTATAAAAACTAGATAGCAACACACCAAAGGCTGAATGAATTTGTGAACAGCACTTTCTTTCCTAGTTATCTTTCTGCTTTATTATAACTGTGTTGCATCCCTACCACCATTGGGCAACACGAAAGGACTGTTTCTTTCAATTACTCTGGCGCTCTAGATGCTTGTTTTACATTTCTAAGTTAAGGGAAGATAGCGGTATCTCTGCTGCCTACTGTTTGCTGAATTGAAAACTGATGTTACTGCATTGTCTTTAATGTAATTTTCACTAGTATCAGATCAAGGAGAAAAAAAGTGTGTCTATGCAAGCTTCAGCACTGTCTAAATATATCCTCGGAACCATAAGATTAACTAAAGCATTGTTAACCCTTGACAGATAACCTGTAACAAAGGGGGAAAACCTTATGAATGATTCAAGTTCAAGAGTAGGCTGCTACACCCAGAGTGCCTCAAACCTTCCAGAAGTGCAAAGCAGCATCTGTAGTAATGGTATTTCCCAAAGTGCTGAAAAGCACGGTAATAAGAGACAAACAACGATGTGTGAAGAAAGAGGTAATAAGGGAAAAAGGGGGAGAACCAGGACATTATTTAACTTTCACATAGTAGTTCTCATGCGAAATCATATGTAACTTCTACACAGATTTCCCCTAATATTTTATTTTCCTGTCTTTAACAACAGGTCTTCAGTTAGCCATTTTCCTGTTCTCTGACAGGTGAAAGAAGCTTGCATAATCTGCCAACTGAAACTGTGCAGGCAAAGCTTTCCATTCACCTGGATCCTGATGGAGAAACATGACTGCAATTTGACTTTGTGATCATATAAAAAGCAAATCAGCAGTAATGAAATCCAGAAATAACATTGTATTCTGACAAATATGTCAGAAATTTTGCGGACATAACACACAATCAGTATACTAGTCTCTGCTTGCAACTCCAAAGCTTCTGGCAAGCAAGCCCTGTCTCAGCAACCTCTACCTCTGATTCCCTTCCAGCCTAGAACTGGTTAATCATCTTTCCCTGTTCCTGTTATTTATGCTACAACAGAAACCTCAAGCCAGGTCAGCTCATTTGCAAGAAGCAGAAAATGATTTCTGTGTTAAGCTCTTCATGGCAGAATATAATGAAACAGACAGAAGGGCTGAAGGTGAAAGCAGAGGCGCAGAACTAGGAAGATGAAGTTCAAAACAAAGAGCAGACTGCTATCAGGTGGACCGCTCTGCTCAGTTTCTAATGCTCGGTTCGTGTTCCTTTTCAGGAAATCCACTACACTGTCCTTCCCTCACGTAATCAAAGAGGGGTCTTTATAGCATCTTTGTCCTTGCCACTGTACACAGTTATTCTTATTTATTTCCATTTCCTCTTTTTCTGACCTTACCTTGACACTACCACATCTCTACTCTGAGGAACCGGAGGAGGAAAGGGGAAAAAAGGCAAGAAAACGAAATGAGTCAGCAGTTTCTGAGAAGCACAGGAGCATTAGTCAGAGGCGAGCAGGGTAAGCTCATTCATGTCTCACAGTGACGATTAAGACCACCAAACAAGACTGCTAGATACACTTTCCCAAACCCCTGAAACTGCACAGCTGGGGAAAGCCAGCCCCCAGCAGAAGCAAAACACATTTTCAGCTGCCCAGTACCAGTGCTGAAATGAAATGAGTGTACCGGTACTGCTCTCCAGTCACCTTCCCAGTCTTCTTACAGACAATCCCATTGTATCCCACTGATCCAATCAAGCACACCTAAGGAAATAGCTGCCCTGCATAAAGTTCTCTCTAATTAGGGAGATCCACAGCTTCAAAAGCATTTGCTAACTAGAGCACAAGCACAGCACACTAAAATGCATTGTTGCTCTCTTGTTCCTCTCCTCCCTTACCAAGATGTACCAGCAGCAGCAGCAATGCAATTGGTTAGGGAAGCGTTCTTCTACATCAAACAGCAGATGTCTGACTTATTAAAATTTAAGACCAAATTATTAACACAAGTTCTAAGGGCCGCAAGCACATGTGTGCAGCACAAGAATGCCATTTGCTAACCTCCGCCCAGTCATAACGGTGCCTTCCTGGGTTGAAGAGATTTCCATGAGCACTCTTCACAGCCTTCATCCTCCAACAATAAAATCAGGGTTTAGAAAAGAAAACAAGAAACCACCTCTTTCCAGCAAGGCAGTGCACAGCCACAGGATTCTCACCCACCACCTGCACAAGAACCCTTCTCCTTTATGGTACAGTAAGTACATTCAACTGCAACTGATGCACAACCATCACTCCAGGAAAGCACACCTCCCTCCAGAGAGAAGCTGAACACATTTCCACCACCTCATGATTTTGGCTGGACAGAGCAAAACTTGCTGAACAGAACAACTGCCCACCAAACTGACATCCACTGGGGCTCGGGATCCACAGGCCATTACCATGCTCTAGGTACAGTGCTGTTTCCTTTTCTGTGACTCTGGGCAAGCACTGACCCCTCTATGCAGTTTCTCCACTCCAAAAATACAACACTTGCAGCTTCTTGTGAAGCACTTACTAAAGCCTCATATTTAAAGGCTTACTAATGGTACAACCAAACTTTGCTTAAGAGCAATCTTTATCCACCAGCAGCTTACAATGCTTCCTCTGTTCATTGCAGGCGTATATTCTGATATATTCTTCCACGTGAATCCTGGCCCTCTGTCTTCCAAAACATGCTGTTAAAGTTTCATTTTTAGATACAGCTTATTCAGGCACGGTTATGCAGAACATTAATAGGAAAAAGCAAAGCTATGCATAATATTTGTACAAATTCCTAAAATGAACCAAACTGTATTTTCCTCTATAGTACAGCAGGAAGTAGTTGGAAAAACACAGCATTAGACCAGACACAAACACCTAGAGCAAGTTGCTGGGCAGTAAATGACAGCAAACATTTACAGCACACCAACTACCCTAGTGACCGACGTGGTCAGTATTTATACAAAGGCAGTCCTGGCACATTATACGCAAATCACTGTGTGTTTAAAGTAATGTTGCCATGCACGTGAGAATTTAGTAAAGAAAGAAAGCTGCAAACTCGTGCTTACATTGTTCCGCACCCCGACTGTTTCCCTGCTCCAGTAGCTTTTAAGTCTGTTGCAACTTGCTCTCAGTGCGAAGTGATTTAAGCACAAGCCGAGGCTATGATCGCCTGGTACAACTTCCTGGGCTGGACGCATCGCTGTTTTTCAAGAAACGCTCTTGGGCTTTTTTAAGACAGAGAGGGCCAGCAAGAGGGAGTTTCTCACCTCCTTCCGCCTCTTAATGATGGATTTTTGGTTTTCACGTAGCAGCAAGGTTACTCCCTCCCACATATACCTGCATAAGGGACATCATTCCTAGAGCCCTACACACGGTATGAAAATACTTGTAACTCTTAGAAACGCACGTCAAAGGTAAAGACCAAAAGCCTCCTTATGGCATTGTTCACACAGACTCTCTTTTCGGGGGGCTGCCTTTTCAGCAATCAGTGAGCATGCACTTGTTGAAAAAAAATGCACAAAGGGTTATTTCTTAGCTAAACGATGCCCCTTTGGAGTTTTCCCCGCACCGACCGCTATCAGCCCGAACACCCTAAGCCAGCTCACGGCTGTCGCTCCGCTGGGCTTCCAGCCTCCTTCGGGAGAGGCCGGCACGGAGGCGAGCACCCACGGCCGGGCTCCCGGCTACCTGTGACCGCCACCAGCCGCGCTCTCCTCCTCCCCCCTCCTCCTCCTCCTGCCGCCCCGGCCATCGCACGGCCGGCTGCTCGCAGCGCCGCTGCCACCGGCAGCGCAGAGCCCCGGGGGGCGCGGGGAGACCCTCGGTGGAGCAAATGGCGGCCGGGGATGGGGGGGGGGGGGGATGAACCGGGTGAGTCCTGGCCGCCGCCCGCCGCGCCCCGCACGCCCGCCGGTTTGGGGGGGGGGGGGGCTTCTTTTTTTTTTTTTAATTATTTTTTATTTTCCTCCAAACCGGCTCGACTGCACCTGAGGAGCCCTCCGGCCGCCAGGGGAAGAGCACGTACCTGGCGCTGCCGGGCCTTGGCATGTGTGCCGCGCTGCGGGGCCGGGGCGGGAGCCGCGCCGAGCCGCGCCGTGCCGAGCCGCGCCGAGCCTCCCCGCCCCGAGTGCCACTACTTTGCCCGCGCCGGGAGGCGGCCGGCTCGGGCGGGGCCGCCAGGCTCCACCCGCCGGGCGGCTCCCGGGCGCCCCTCGCCTTCCCTCCCCGCCGCCATGTCACTTCCTCCCGGGGCGACCCGCCGGGGAGACCCCTCCCGGCGCCCCGCAGCATGGCTTCGCCCGCCGCTGGGCAGCGCCGGCGGCGGCAGGGACGAGGAGGGGAACGGCGGCCCCGACCCACGGGAAGCACCCCCGACGGAGGTGGGGCGGGAGGGGCAGCGGCAGCGCAGGACCAGCGGGGGTGAAGGGCACCTGTGTGCGTGTGCCGCTCCGGGGAGGAATCGGGGAGCTGGCTTCCAGCTCCTCCGCGCCGGCACCGTGAGGGGGATGCAGGTGGCAGCCATCCCAGCGCCCGCTATGCTGGCACGCTGCGCTCCCCGGCTGGGGAAGCGCGGTTTGCTGCCAGGCAGCTCTCCTGAGGGGAGGACTGCAAGAAGCCAGGCTATTCGGTACCCAGAGCATCGGAAGGTGATCGTGCCACGGACGGCATCTCATAAAAGGCAGAGTTATGGGCTCTGCAGGTCGTGCAGTCGCACCAGGGCTGCAGGGCTCGGGGGGAAACTGGGCTGAGCTGTCACGTCCCTGCTCCGTAACAGCTATGTGCCATCACTGCTCACCCTTAACATAGATTTATTTATTTAAAGTGCATAAAGCAAACACCGAACCACGGAAGTTGTGCTATGCATGGACTGAAATAGGATATAAGCAAGACTTCCTAGACTAGTCACAGGAGCACATTCACTATGGTATAAAAGGGAAGTATCCTGACTAAAATGCCCCACATGTTAAGCGCAAGACGTGACAAGTCTCGCAGGGAGCAGCAAGAGCAAGGCTGCTGCACAAGGGAGGACAGGCCTGGAGCCGGGGGTGACCACAGCACAGGCACTAACCTCGCCGGCCTGAGCACAGCCCAGGGGGCAGGGCCCACTGATGAGCCCAGCGAGATGAAGCAGCAGGCCTGGTGTGGAGCTTGCTCAGGCAGTCTGCTTAGGAGACAGGCTACACTGAGGATCCATCCAGGAAACAAGGCCAGAGACAGAGCTGACAGCACATCCACCTACTACAATAGCTCAAGCAGGGGCTGAACATCCAGACCTGAGCTTAAACACAGCCCTGATCCATGGGCAGTGTGCAGGTCCCCGGTGAAGCTGGTCAGGGCATTAAGACCTGGTGGTGCCCTCAGGGCCCTGCCAGATTCATGCTGGTGGGATGGGTAAACATGTACTCTTTGAGGAAATCAAGATTTAGCACCCTCTGTCCCATCTAGTCATGAAGGATTGAATCTAGCTCACTGACGTCCTCAGGCTAGTGGTCTGAAGGGAGGTTGGCAAAGGGTATTTCTGCAGCCATACTTTAAAAGACTGATCCTGTGGATACGTTCTTAAAAGGGACACTTCCAGGCAGGGGGAGCAAACTGTAATCCCTCAGTGAGGTACTCGGTAACACAGCTGTGACCTAAGCATCCCCTACTAGCTAGTTTAAGCAGCTTTGTGTGCTACACCTACAGATTTTCTGGATCTTAGCCAAAGGTCCATAGGCATCTCACTCAGGGTCTAGGTGTCTTCCTGAGAGACAAGTTCAACCGTCAGGCACCCTAGTGCTGAGTGTGGTAGCGCCTGAACATCTTTTCTGATCTGGCCTTGAGACCAAACTCTCCATAGCTGATTATTTGCATGTTCCTTATTTTCTGGAAAATAATAACAAAAATTGTCATCTTGTTTTCATTAGTATTAAGCTACAGCTGGATGTAACTGGATTTGTGGATGCTTTACACCTGAGAAAAATCTCCAGTGGGTAGATAAATCCTAGTTTTGAAGCACTACATCTGTTTATCAAAAGTCTAACCAGGAAAATGGGAATAATAAAATCCTTTTATTTAAATTAGGGTTTAAAAGGTAAATTTATCAGTCTTATGAAGCTGTTAGATTCTATGGTAATGACTAAGACTGAAAAGCCCATAGCAAAAAAAATGTTTCTGTAATTAAAAGCAAGGTTTGTCATGTCCTCTCTGTGTGTTTTTAAGGGCTATGAACATGGACAGTAAAAAGGAATCAGATGAACTTTCTCTTTCCTTAAGCTCTACCCTCCAGAGCACTGAATAATGTATATTAAGATTTGTACAGTTAATTAAAAATCCCACCATATGACCAAGGGCAGCTAAATTAAGTTTCATCAAGTCTCAGTTTTGGCATTTCGTTCTTCTGAGTGCTTGAGTTTGCACCCTCACTGAAGCTCTTTCTTTGTTGCTCGTGGGCTTATTTACACTGGGCAAGTCTCAAGAGTAGACTCAGGAATTTACACCAGTCACAACTCTCTGCTGCAATCCCATGTCTCACTGTGCATGAAATGGGCAACTTTCAAATAGCTTCTCTAGGAGACATAAAAAAAAAAAAAAAAAAGGCAAACAAGCCCTCCTGCTGGGCTAGGTGTGCACTCAAATTAGTAAGGCACCAGGTATGTCTTCTGTGGTTCAAGCTATGGCAGCCTAGTGGAAGAAGCAGCACTCACAGTGTTGAAGCTGCTAGACTGCTGGGGTGTATGCTGTATTGGGATATGTGGTGATATACTACCGTGAGCAGCTGGACACAAGAAGACCAGTTTGCTACTGCTGCACGTCTTATTATTAGATTCTCTGATGTCTTATACGGTGCATGTTATAAATGATGCATTTCCTGAATTTAAAACATTTGTAATGTTCCTCTTCTGTGCAGGCTGAGTGTAATAAAGGCTTTACTGCCAGCTATCCCTCAGTGCAGGCAATAACAGGAAGTCTTTCCTGTACTTGCCTTATCTGTCTTTATGAAATCTGTGGGAAAGTAGTTGTTTCTGAGATCTCTGCTTCTTTCTGGGGCTTGATTAAAATCAGCTAACACGTTCCAGACTCTGTAAGGATTGATGCATACAGCACGATTGATTTTTTTTTTCCTTTAGGAAATTAGATAAAAATACATGTACATAGGTTAATATGTGCTAACAGTTTATTTAAGTATTGAAAACAAAGATGAAAGGTACTGATACAACACATAGTTGTAATGATAAAAGTCCTAACACAGATGCAGGTGTATCAATATAAATATGCCAATGTGGGGTGGCCGTGAAAATCAAACCTTTTCAGCCCAAGTAACTAGCTTTAGTGGGCAAGATTTTCCACCTCAGCTATATAGTAGATCCACTGTCTTCACAGGAAAACAAAACAAAAACAAACACAAAAACCCACTTCCTTACACAGAAGCTGTACGGTACCCATAAATGGAAATCCTGTTAAAACTAAATCCTGAGCCACAATTAATTTTAGAACAGATTAATTCTTTAATTGAATATGCGTTAGCTAGAAAGCCGTGTTAGATGCATTACAAAAATTTTAGCTCCAGACTGTCCAACTTGGCCCTTTACAAAGGCTAGTACATGGAGAAAGACTAATGGCAGAGCTGTTAAAAAAAGGACTCAATCATTTTTAATCAATGCCATTCCGCTAACAAATACAAAGGATCATATTGTACACAAAGTTTTCAAAATTATCCTTTACAAAATTAGACTCAGTATTTTCCCAGCTACTGACATCCACAAACTAAGTACTCCTCACACACATGCAAGTAGAATTTCCATGACTGTTTTAAGCATCCATTGTGAACCTACCTATAAGGAGAGGAGGGGCCTTTGTTTCTCTCTCCACACACATCTAATAGAAAATATCACGGATTTTTTTTTCTCTCTCTCTTAAAGCATAGTTGAAAAGATGACTTCTGTGTGGACCACTTCAGGCCCAAAATTGTTGGTTCGGGTGACTGGCTTTAGAGTATCTGTATGTGCAACGGAAAGAGCAGAAATTTTTCAGACAGAGTCTACAAAACTACATGTACAGGAGGTGCTAAGCAACCTGAACTTAAATGTTAGGCTGAAAAATACAAATATCCCATATCCGTTAGTATAAGAACTGAAGTGAAACACACACAGCAGGGTGGTGTTGCCAACTAAATGGCAAGCTCTGCCTGGAGAGCAAGGCTGCCATTTTCTCTGCCAAGGCACGGTACAGTCTGATGTTTTACTAACATGGATCTTAATTGATTTTATTTGTATTACAATATAAACTTATAATGATGGTTCATGCTGTACACACACACATGTAAACACCACTGTGGCAAGAGGAAATCTTGCAGGTCTGTTCAAACATGGTTCAGAGAGTAACAAAAATGTGAGGGCTTCAATGGCACCTTGGAAATGCAAAGATGCCAACATCTGCTACTGTCATAGTCATGGATATGTGTGTGGATGGGGGGTAAAATTCGTCTAAGATCTTGGAGGAAAGATCACTTTGGAGCTGCAAAGTAAATGATGTTTAGTGGGTACTCAGGAAACCACCACTCTTCCAGAAGCAGATAGAAGAAACAGTGTAGAATAAAATCCTGGTCTGTATGGCTTGGAAGCTGGAGTTGCTCTGACTGTAATAACAAATGCTGCTTATGCACAACACTGTTTACATCAAGTTTACCAGGGAAGAGGTAGGCTGGCTGCTCTCCAGGTCTTCAAGGGCAGTACCTAATCTGCATACATAGCTACACAGGCTTTAACAGTCAGAAACAAATCCACACAGCATTTTTTTTTTTTTTTGTTTTTTGCTTTTACATTTCCTCACCTAGAAGCCTAGAAGAGGAAATTATTTCAGTGTGATGAAGACAAGGCTAATTTATATTTCAATAGTGTGTAGAAACAAGCTATGTGAGACTGCCACATGGAACTTTTGCACACTTACAGAAAAGGACAATCCCTGCAATCAGCAGATGCTGCTTGATCTAGTTTGTAATGAACTCTGTAGCGGTGTCCTCTACCTGTGGATGGCTAAATGCTCACCCTGCCCATAAAAACAAGCCACACTTAAAGAATTCATCTTCGTTCTGCCAAGGAGCAATGTTAGTTCTATTGCCAAATTTAAACTGAAGCTAGCATTTGATTATCTCTTTGTCATTCAACTACACAGAAGTGGAAAGGTCATTAAAAAAATCTTTTAACAAGTGGCAGGCAGAATACTAATCCTTACGTGATGCTCACTGAGAAGATGCCCACAGCAGCGCCTCTCACCGACCCTGCACCATGTTTGCCGTAGTGGAGATACAGGACACGACACAACTCTTGTCTTGATCAGCTGTTGCAGTCTCTATCCAATGTCTTCCTATGTGCTACTTTTGTAGAGATTGCCTTATTTGAAGGGAACATCAGGGAGCTCTCTATTTCCCAAAGAAAATTGTGGGTTAAACCCTAGTTAGGTGGCAGGAAATATCCACTGTGCAGCATTACATGAATGGTGTGTGTATATATATATATATATATATATTACTTATTTCTGTGCAGTTGGATGTATTTGAAGAACTGATTTGTGTCAAATTTTATTCTGCATACTTTAATGGAACTCAGTAATTATTCATAAAGACCCCACACTTTAGAGACATTCTGGGAAGAATGGTTATTGAAGATTTGAAGATTAAATTTAGCGGTGCACCTTATAAACTAAGGTACTCAGTGTGAGCAAAGCTGACCCCTGAAAAATGGAGATAACTGACATTCGGTGCTGTTGATTTATTTCTTAAAATGAGCCAGTGGTTGAGGAAATAGACTTTTATATAAAAAGACATTAGCTAAAAGCTAATTGAGTAAAAGCTGAATGCTTATAGTTCTTGTAAATGTCTATTATGCACATTAAGGAATGGAAAAAGCAGGGACAAGATCTTTGATACCAAACTGCAGAAACAGATAGCATAAGAATTGGTAACAGGGGATGCAGAGACAAACAGCATTAGAAGCCCAGGGTTAGAGAAAAGGGGGTGAAAGACTTTAAAAAAGTTTTGTATTGATTTTGCCTCAGACTGCCAAATACCTGTGATATCTTTGAAAAAATACAGCACACTATACATTTAGACTGCCTCATCCTGCTAAATGCAGCAAATCTGTGTGTCCTATATGAAATGCATATGGGGCACTGCTTTTCCTCTATTTCCCCCAGTTAATCTTTCTACCCCTCTGAAGCTGTGGTTTTTGGAACTTACACATTTCCAGTGTCACAGCAGGAGACAAGTCTCCTGCCTTGACACTTTAGTCCTTTGTTTTTTATGATTTGGCCTGATTTTGCTCTCAGCAGTATTTCATTGATTTCAGCAGACACGGACACAGCTCCTGAACTGACTCTTGCATAAGGATGCTGTATTAAGAAAAATACTAAATTACAGAGAAAAGGTACATAGTTCGTGAATATAAAACGCTTAAGTGAGCATGGAAACCTTAAAAAAATGATGTTTTTACATAACATAAATGGAAATCTCAGTAAGACATCTGATCATCCCTTGGCAAGAGTCACTCCAAACAAAACAGACCCAGGAAATGAAAAGCAGGCTGGACACCTGTGAGTAAAATGACAGAGTAGTTCTCAGGAGCCCTGGCCTAATAGTGCTAGGGCTATTTAAGACACCACAGTGCTCTTCAGACAGGCTGTAAGGACAAGGAAACACTGTTGAAAAAGTGATGTTATACTTTCTGAAGCTGAATTGGCTCAATGTGGAAGCTTTCTGAGTGCCTTGCTGGCATCTACTAATCATGTACCTTTGAACCCTTAGCTGTAAAACTTCACAGGTTTGGTTCCAATTCCATACCATGACCTGCTGGCCTGCAGCCTGTGCATGGGGCACAGCTTAAAACTACTTGCCAGGGATGTAAGAAAGGCATATAATGCAGAGATAGGATACTTTTGTGTAGGGGCAAACTATGTGATGATTGCACAACTTGTCCCCTTCCAAGACACTGCCAGCCAGTGGCAGAGCCTCTCCACAACCACTGCAAGACCAAAAAGATCAGGCTATTTGCATAAGAGTTTGCTTTGGCCTCCAACTGCCCCTGTGTGCTGTCTGAATTTTTGTCTGTCTCGGTGTTAAGCGTGGCCTCCAGCACAAACCACAGGGATGCCCCAGCACTGCTGCAGGTTAAGGGCCCCAGTTCTCCATGTGCACTAACATCAGCCCTTCTGCCGTTGTTTCATAGCATAAACTGCCCTGCTGGATCTTCCTCCCCTCTGTTCTTTGACTGTGAAAAGCTCGGGGTATGGGGATAGCTACAGGCATGCCAACAGGGTGTGGAGCTAGTCAGCAGGCCGAATCCAGCACGGGGTGGTGGTGAATTAAAGGCTGTTTATTCAGATGATTCCTTTGTGGTCTACATGAAATTGCACTTGTGAATTTGCAATCGCAATCCACTTCCTCTGGAAAAATCACTGCAATTGATAGTAATTAGCAACCTCTTACAAAGCTCTGGCAGGCTGTCCCGAAACCAATCCTCAAGTTCTCTGGGCATGGCACTGCCTGAGGCAGCTGGTCCCTTGTCAGCATTTAATATATTCCTGAGGCCTTAGGCGAAGGCCCCCCTCCAAATACCTGTCCAGTGGGAAACTGTGCTAAGTGACCTGATGGCTAAATGCCCAAATGGCTCAGCCAGAAATCAGGCAATTCTCCCACTTGGCCTGGAGGCACAAACCTCTGGGAGATGGCCACCTAATCCCAGCCTTTCTGCTGGCTGGTACCGGTACTAAGGCAGTACCTTCGAATAGTTGCTGAGCCAGACCTCACGAGAGGTTTGCCTGCTTCACAGATGGGACTCAAACACCCATGGCCTTATGTCAGATGGGTCTCACAACCACAAGTTTAGATAATCCCTCCTGGAAACCATTACATGCGGTATGCAGAGTGGGCTGTTTTCTGGGAAATACTGACTCCAACCCAGTATCGGAATTACTTTGACTAAGTATGAGCTTGTGTTAGAAGAAGGCATAAAAATGTCATTAAAAACATCAACAAAGTGGTTTTGTAGAAAGTACAGAAGGAAATACAGAAGTGCCAAAGCTGAATGCAGCACGTCAGATATTTTTCCTATGCCATATTCAGAACTGATTGGGCCGAAGGACCTGGGTTGCTGCTAAGACACACCTCTTACTCTGCAGGCTATCCTCAATGTTATCCTACTAGCAGTGTCATTTACCACATGAGTTCAGATACATGCAAACTTAAGTCACCGAACGTTAGCAAAAAGCTTTTTGTGCGCACATGGCCTGGTGAGCCTATGTCCTGGAAATGCCAGCTCAGACCCAGCCCTTTGGTGCAGCAACAGGTTTAACACAACTGTTTTCAGAGTGATTTCACACAGACTTATTCATATTCTCCATTCCACTAGCAATGTTATTAAACCTATAACCCGCCCTCCCCCCCCCCCCCCCCAGTCTGAATAACACAGCCAATGTCATTTCCTACCCACCAACCACCAGCAGATGACTAAGAATCGCTGATCCAGGAAACTCAGAGCTCTGGGATCTGTCACCTGGCAATTGAAGCACAATACAGTCTACATAAACACCCCGAGTGTACTGCTTTTCACACCTTCTTTGAACCACTGGTGTCCTAAGTCTTATCATTACCATCAACACAGCCTGCCGCCTTCAAGGCACAGTAGCCGTAAGGGTAGCATGAATCAGAGTTAGCTATGCTAACTGCAGTAAATCGACAGCACTGAGCAATCCCATTTCATTAATATCAGCATCTCATCACCAGCTGCTCCTTGGAGACAGATGGCTGCAGCTGACTCCCAAAGCTTTGCTTTCTCTTCCCACCCACAATGAGTTGAAGCATTTGAGACATCAGTGACCAAGTAGTCTGAGTTTGTTTGTACACTGAGAATGTCCTCTTCTGTCCTGTTGCTGTCTTTTCCCATCTATTTTTCGTAATAAGGGTAAAAACAAACAAGTAAAAATGGTGTTTTCACCTTTTAGCACAAATAAAAGAATTCCTAAACCCATGGCTGAAAAAGTCTTCATCTTAACAATAGCACCATTAAAAGATCTGCATTGGCCGCTATGATACTGGCATGACAACTAATTACAAATTAAAAAAAAAATCGCTGGAGGGAAATCTTTCTACATGGTGAGTAGAAAATGTATTTTTTTTTTTTCTGTCTTAATTCAAATACCATACTTAGGCAAAGAAATGGACATAGAAAATAAATCCTCTGCATTGTCACTGGTCAAATAACTGCAGCCCTAGTTGGGCCCTGCCTCCTGCACTGAGTTGTGCCACAAGAACCTCCCCAAAGTCCATTTGAAATTAATAAAGCTTCTGTGAAGACGAGGATATGCCAGCACTCAGTTTTATGCAGGGTAAGCGTCTTATAGCCAGTCACATACACACCAAGACATACAGAGCTTCAAATAGCAGTGCACTGCGTATGCAGGGGCCTCCATCATGTGGAAACAAGTGAGTTTTGCACAACCCCTCTGTAAAGGCTCATGCCAAGAGCAGTATGCTTTATCCAACAGCCAAAAGAGGTTCCTGGGCTTGTGTGCTGAATCCCTGTACATCACAGCTGGAGGGGTCCAACGTCCTTCATAGGATTTTGTGGATTTTGCTATCAAGTTCCAGTTCTTCCCTTAGTGGAACAGAATCTGTGAATTGTGAGAATCTGGTGCATCCCCAAGATGCATCCAGCTTGCTCCAGACGGCTGGTCTGTACACTACACTAGAGCTCACAACAGCGGGTGGAGGGAGGATAAACCAGCCACTTGGGTTGCAGCATGAAGTCTTCTTTTGCTGTAACTCTGGGCAATATGAAGCACAATGAGGCTTTGTAGGAACTGTTAATATATTATTGATGCTCCACAGCTAAATGGTGGCAAGCAGTGACAGGCCTGGGCAACAGAAGTTTAATTTTGTAAACTGTACTTTATTATAAATGTGTTCAGTAATCTAAAAAGCCATTTCTGAACTAAGAAATGAAGGCAGACAAATAGATAGTATGCATTTTTCCACAAAAAAAAAAAAGTAGCTCTTGAGAAACTTCTTTCCAAATTTTTTTCACTTAAAGCAATTCTAGTTAGTTCTTTTTTCTTCTTCTTCTTTCAGTTTCTCATATCCTAAAATTGTGCCTAGAAACTGGTTATTAAGACTGTATTTTTGGAAGCATGGCCATCCGTACTTTTAAAGTAATTTAGAGCAAATTACTTTATATTAGATGTTAGCAGCAAATGGGAGCCAGCACAGTAATGGCAGAGGGAGTGGGTTAGTAGAGAGCAAATGCTCTTGAGGGAAAATACAGTAAGATAAAACTTCCCTGACTTCAAACATCGGCGCTAATGATCACCTCACACTACAGTGTCTAGCACTCAAGCTGATAAAAATAGAGTTATTAAGAAGATCCTTAAGTGTTTATGGACCAGTTGATTGCATCGTCTTAATTAGGCATGAGTTGCATTCCTTAATGTTGCATTCAGCCCACTACCTGAGTGACTGCAAATCACTTTGGGGAAGGTTGTGGCTCCTCTGCTTGGGGGTGATGTGAGGGCAGGTGGCGATGGGTTGGACCTGCAGCTCTGCTGGGAGGAAGATGCACCCTGTCCTGACATGCATCTGGTCAGTGCAGCGTATAGGAAACCTTGCCTTCTGCTGGCTAAACATTTACCAGGGCATGAACTATGAACAATTTCGGGGTTAGCTGCTGTAAACCTGACAGCTCCATGGATTTCCACAGCACTAACGACTAATTTACATCAGAGGAGACTGTGTCCCCTTTACTGTTCTCTACCAACTTAATTAAGGGTGTTTTTATCAGACAGACTTGGGCAAACCTTGCAGGGACACTTTCAGATGTTATTGGTCTCCTGGCTGCCCCTCCTGCCCTCTTGGGTTTGCAGATCCTCAAGGAGAGGCAGGGACAACACATGTCTGTGTCTTAACTGCCCCAAGGGATAGCACAAGGTTTCAATTAAATCACCCCAGAGGCAAACTGTTCAGTGCTTACTGTTTGTGGGGATAAAGTGAGTAACAGAAGAAGGGCAGGGCGCACGGACAGGCATGGTAGTGTCTTCAGCCACCTCAGAAACATTCCTTAGAGTATGTTGTTGGCCAATGTCCTCACTGCAATCAGACCTGCACAGAGAGGTAAGGGAGGCATAGTGGATGCCTCCCATCCCCTCTCCCGAGGAGGGAGTGAGTGAAAAGACAGGTAACAGATCTTGAAATGACTCTGAATAGCAAGCGGTGCTTACAGCACGAGATGACACACTTCCTAGGGCCAGTAAGCGCTTTGATATGCTGCTTCAGTTTACATTCATATGCTACACACAAACAGCAAAAGGTACAGTATAAGGTCAAATAAAGATGGAAATGCCAGAATGAAAGCAGCCTGTGCAAACTTAATGCCTTCCCATATGGTTACTTCTCTTAGGTTACTTACATGTTTCCAAGGTTTCAGTTTCTATGGCCAGCCCCTTCCCTTTTTCAGAGTACAGCACAAGGCCTCATTTACTGGGAAGTTATTCAAAAATCGGCTTTTCTTCACCGTGTGTGGCAGCAACACAAGCTGCATGATGTTTAAACCCTCGTGGGCACTTTAATGGTACTGGCTCTTTGAGTATCCACATTTATTTTCACAGCTCATCTGCAAAGCGAGGCCAGGAGCATGAATCAGATTCTGCCATCCTTACTGTAGTCAGGGAGTAGCTTCCTTCATGATTGCTGGTGCTGCTCTTCAGAAAAAGGGAAGAAAATTCAGGGCCCTTTTACAGCTGGTGTGTTTGTGCACCTCCTCTAAATGGCCTCCTTGCACCAGAAAGGTACATGGGCAGGTGATACTCATCATCTGTGATGAGTTGTGTTCTCAACAGAGAAATATAAATTAACTTAATTACAAGTTCATACAAGGAATCTGAATTGTCAGCTAGAGAAGGATGTGTCATTAAATCCAGATTTTGTACATACAGTTTTCCGATTACCTTATGTACAGTTTCTAGTCACATAAATCCTCATACACAGCCTCTTTCAGTAATGATGCAAGGCACTCTTGGCCAGCAGAGACTGAAGCGTGCAGACATAGCCTGAAAACAGAGACAGAGGAAAGAGGATGAAATTGTCATTATCATCCTACTTAACAACTTCCTCTGTGCTACAAAACAGGACATCTGATAACCCAGCCATTTGCGTGTACAGGGCGAAAACACTGTCATTTAGATATAGTAGCTATTATTGTTAACAATGAAAGCTGTGGAGTCAGGATGTACGAGACAGTAACACCAAAAGGAAAGAGCATGCCTAACAGTCACCTTCAGAGCAAAACTCTTCCAATTATATATAGCCCACGAAAACTTATATTTTTCAAATTGAAATTTCTTATCAGTGCTTGCTCTTCAAGAAGAAATTCTCGGAGAAATTATAAGGTGCTTGCTTTGTTTGTTCGCTTAAGATTTAAGAAGTTAAAACTGAAACAAAACCACCCATTAGGGTTGTTTTCTTTTTCTCCTACTAAATGAGTAATATTGAATAATATTTGGAGCAACTGTTGCTTCTCAGCAGCTTACTACAGAAGGAGATATTTGTCACAGAGGAATTCTGCCAGAGAGTTCTGCAAGAACACGCTAATGGGTTTTGCTCTGGGCCAGACAAGCAGTCAGAGGCCAGGGATGATGTATATCACAGTGGTCCTGACGTCCCATGTTTGCTGGCGTATTCATAGCAAAGTTAATTTGTCGATGCAAAGACTACTTTTGAACGAGTCCTGTTCAAAGTGTTGGTGGTAATTCAGTAGGCTTCTGGTATCACTGTTTCTGAAGTCTGCAATGCAAAAATTCATGGTGTCTGTAATTGGGAAGTAATGATGGCATAAGGTTGTGCATTAAAAGCTTATTTTTCCTTTCTTAGTGGGATAGGACATGAATGAACTGCACAGGCTTTATAGCTACATGAGAACATTTAATAATATTAAGTTTTCTCTCAGAGTATGAAATTCTCAGGGTCTCCAGAAACATTAAGGCTTATTTTGGAGAAATGGTGTCTGATGAGGCATTGCTCTCTGCAGAGCAGATGCCCTGAGACCACTTACCCAGTGGTGCTGACATTTGCTGCTGGGTTTTCCACTAAGCAGTTTCCTAAATTGTTATGTGTGTATTTGAAACCCACATTAAATATGCCTTAATTTTCTGTCCATGAAGTATTCATTTTTGTTTTCTTATGGAAAAAATCTTGTAAGAAGATTGAGATTTTTTTTTTAAATTTTATTTCTTCTTACAGAAAGAAATGACAACTCTATAAATGCTGTAGAGCAGTACATGTTCCAAGACGTATATATAGGAGATAAAACCAGAATTGCTATGTGGGATACCTTCTTAATATTCTACTGAATGTCCCTAGAATGTAATTTATTTAGTTGCTATTAGGTGGTAGTTCTGGGGAAAATACTCAAAAATGCATAAGTGGCAAAGAAGACAAAATCATATTTAAGCTTCAGATTCCTTAGATACTGCAATAAAGAGTGAAATTAGCTCTTTAAAAATGTATGTCCCATTTGTATTTAAAAAGAGTTATTATCTAGGAATATATACTCTGCCAATCACTATAGTACATGACTTCAATAAAAAAAGAAGCAAAAAGTATTTTTAAAAATCCCCATGAACTAAGTGGGAAAATATAAGGATGTGATTATCTAGCATTATCTTAAACACTGGCACTTACTAATAAACAGCTATTATAATCCCCTCTGGCAAACTTTTGCTATTCCTTCCTTGCCAATAAATAGGGTCCAGCCTGGAACCTGGCAGACTGAAGACCAAGATCACTGAAACCCACCTCCATGTCTTTCCTCCTCTCACCTTTTCTCTGAGTGCTACATGCTTGAAAGCCGCATGAAGCGAGGATGTCGGTCCCATGATCCATATAGCATCAGGCTACTGCAACAGAAACAAATTGGACTGCAATCAGCTGTGATAAATGCCCTCCATTAGCAACATGGGAGTTGTGCTGCCTGTGTCCAAGTGATCTTTAAATAGTAGCCGAAAGCAGGCTGCCTGCAGCTGATGCCATTCCACCAGCGTGAGATATTTAACTGAGATACCCGAGCTGGGAGTACGGTTGCTCCAAACTTCATTAGCAGTCAGGAGAGACACAGGGAGACACGTGGTGAAACTGAATCAGATTATTTTGGCAATTTTCATCAATGATGTATTTTAATTAAGTATTTTAATTAATACCAACCTCATTCTCCCCATAAGTTGGTAGAAACAACACCCCGTGACAACACAGGGCAATGCCCAGCTTTTGGGTTGGAATCCCACAAACTTCATGCTGCCTGTATAGCCCCCAAAAGAGAGAACAGGGAGAAGCAAACCATTTATCACAGCTACCTATCCAAATGTATGCGATTCTTCTTCCCTTAAGTTAATTGGGAACTTCTGGTCTCAATTTAAAGTGGGAATTAAGACTGAAGACTGGATGCTTACTGTTTCGTGTAGCCATAATTTAATGACAAAACAAGGCTGTTTAGCCTCCTTTGCTTCATCTCTCTGACTTTACTCTGTATTCCCCAATAGCTTGGTGAGAATGTAATGTAGCTACCTAGTTTTTTTTTTCTTTTTTTCTTAGCTTCCTTGTCTGAATCTGTCTGTCTGTGTAGCTGTCTGTCAGTTCTCCTGCAGATGCTTTTCAATGTTAGCCGATTTCAACCAGGTTTGGCCAAGACAAAAAGATCCTAAAGATGCTACATTTATAAAAAACAGACTGCCAGTCAGGCAGAAACCCTGTTAATAGCCCTACTGAGGAAAAACCTTCATCGTTAGATCAATCCTTGTTAGGCACTGGAGCACTGGGGGAGGCCAAGGGAGGAGGTAATTTATGCTGCTGTCAGCACATGTTCAGCAGCAACCTGAGGTAGCTCGTTGGGTCTGGCTGGGATGGAGTTAATTTTCTTCATAGCAGCCTGAATTATGCTGTGTTTTGCATTCATGACTAAAAGAGTGTTGATAGCACAGCAGTGCCTTGGCTGCCGCTGAACAGTGCTTGCAGAGTGCTGGGGCTTTCTCTGCTTCTCTCTCTGCACCCCAGCAAATAGGCTGGGTGTGGGCAAGGGGCTGGGAGGGGACACTGTGGTGACAGCTGACCCGAACTGACCAAAGGGATACTCCATGCGATATCACGTCATGCTCAGCAACAAAAACGGGGAGGTTTTCTTTCTAAAGTAGCTGTTGCTTGGAGACTGACTGGGCATTGGTCTGATTGTGGGAGGTGGTGAATGATTGCTTTTACATCACTGTTTTTTTCTCTATTTCCTTTAGTTATTAAACTATCTTTATCTCAACACTTTTTTTTTTTTTTTTTTTTTTTTTTTTAAATTCACTGGCCAGGATCAACCCACCACATTCATCTACATCTACATGAGGTCTACTGATAGAAATATAGATAAACCTGAAGGGTAAGGAACTGAAACATTTCACAAACAAATAAGTTACCAAACTGGAGTTATTCAAACCCATCAAGCTATCAGATTCTTTGAATATAGCAGTTTTACAGTACTGTAAAGTATTAAAAAAAAAAAAAAAGCTTTTGTAGCACTTGGAAACAATATTTACAAATTATACAAACATGTTCAAAAGTGATTACCAAAGGATGTTCCTATGGTTGCTCAATTTGCAGTTACTCACTTGCATTCTGTGATACACAGCAGTGGGCAGCTAGCACTGTATAAATGCAGGAAATGAGCAAGATAATCAGAAAAAACGTGTAGAGACCTGGTAAATTGAAAGTGCATCTCTTAGAAAAAAGGCAAGGAAGGCTTTGGGAGATGTACACCATCACAGGATGATTTTTGAAGTGCCAGCGTGATGTGTCTGTGAAGAATGTGCTGTGATCCTGGCCCACGTCAGAAATGTCTTCAGCAGAGCCATAGTGGCATGAAGGCCATGGTGAGACCATGCACGCCATCATATGCAAAATCCTGTCACTCATACTTGAAAAAATAACTTGATTTTATGATGGTTAGAGAAATGGTGAACAAAGCTTTTGGGCTCAGCCTACTTAGCCTAAGAAAACAAACGGAGTCTCCACAGAGAAGGAAGGGAGTAGGAAAAACAAATGGGGAAAAGAAAACTTTAAACTTACAAATCATATTGATAAAAAAATAACAGAACTAGCCATTAATTTCTTGGAATGAAAGTATTTCTCACCATTAGCAGCTGGAATCAGGTTCCAGAATTGCCTTGCAATGAAAGTAAATGAGACTGAAGAAAAATTGCTTGCAAGAGCACTCTGCAAGACTGACATCACAAGGGGCCTGTGGTAGCAGGCTGGACACAGCAAACTAACAAGACCTTTCCGCTCCTGATACCTTAATATCATGAAAGGGTAAAAGATTATGTGGCATAATTATAAGGAAAGCCTTCTGGCAGGGAGGTTTCTCTGTTAATGCCATTGACTAGCAAAGGAAGCTGTTGGATCTGAGACAATGACTGCATTAATAAGAAAGGCTTCTGGATCTCTCTCCCTTTCTGCAAGCAGATAAATAATTGATCAAACAGTCCTCAAAGTTAAAAATTTCATTTGGGAGTAGGTCAAGTAAAGCCCGTGGGAGAATAAGGCTGTAGGAGCATGTATGGAGGGACCTCATAAGATCCCCTTACAAACATCAAGACCCATGTACCTCATGTACTCTCTTCCATAGTGGAGTGAAGGCAAACTTGGAAAAAACATCAAACTTAGAATAGCAGAGCACCAGCAATCTGCGTTGCAGCTCACCCAGATGATGATACAGGTTATGTGTGAGCTTTGGGACTGCCCCAGCCATCACCCATCTCAGAGATTTATTGGAGTGGACCCTCTCTGGAGAGGAAAGGGTGTTATGACTTTTCTAGACTGGGAAAGATCTTAAAAACAAGGCAATATATAAAGGCGTAAGTAAATTTTCTTTTCTATGTCTTATTTTGTATACCAGACTGGTCTACCAAGCTAATATCAGGTAGGTCTGTGTATAGTTGTACTGGGATAGCAAGAAGAGAAGCCTTTTTGTTGGAGAGACTTGGCTTTATATTTTCATTTATTCAACTGCCTGAAGCTACACAGAAAGGAGGACTAAAAATGAAATGCCACTGATTGTTTTTAACTTGCACACAGTAAATGTCAGAAGAAACGAGGTTATTAGTTCAGGAAAAGATATCCTATCATGCAGGAGCTTTCTGCTAGCGCTGTTCTGTAAAATCCAACACAATGAGTCAATAGGAATAGCCTTCATCACTGTAGTTCTGAAGTAAACCAAGAACCTGAGTGGTTGCAGCTCAGCTAACAGGCACCTTAATATTTGCTCAGCACAGACTGACTAACATTTTGGTATAGTCTTAGATTCAGTTACATCACTGCTAAAACTTCTGAGCTTGAATCAGAATTGATTTAAGCTTCATTAACTGACTAATTTTAATGTAAATGTCACAGCCATTTTTGCCTTGACAAAACAGTTTTTTTTTTTTTTTTTTTTTTTTTTTAAAAAAAAGCAAACCTGGCATTTGTTGCAGCACTGAGCACTTAAAAATGTCAGTGTGGCTTACTGAGGTGGTTTATCTTTTCTGTTTTAACTCTATCACTTCTGGAACACACAGACTTAGGCCACTCAAAAAAAAAAAAAAAAAAAAAGTAAACCCTTCTACTATACTGTGACATCTTTACTTTGGAAAAGAGGAGTGCAGAGTTTTCCCGGATGAACTTCCAGGCATAAACAAACTCAGTTGACTGAACCTCTCCAGGAGCATATAGCATCCATTCCAAGAAAAATATATTACCATATTGGCCCCAACAGAAGCAGTGGCTGAATACTATTTCATTTAATTGGTTGCTGCTTTTTATTTTAGCACTGCCTTTTGATCACTGATTGAGATCCTCATCCAACCAGTTTTGGGGCTGGTAAACAGCGAATGAACTTGGCAAGCTGCAGAGATTACTGTTTATGAGCAGACAAAGCAATCATGTACCAAGTAAGAATGAGTATAGAGAGTTCTTCAGCTGTATTTAACCAGAGCTTTTCAAAACAACCCTAGCATCGGATTGATGGATTTAAGCTTTCACTAAAGCAAGGTGGAGAGAGTTGGCACAAATACGTTTTACAGACACAATTTTCAACTAACGAAGAAACAAGAAGAAATCTGGGACATTGAGTTCACCCAGAGATCCCCTATGTACTGCTAAAAAATCAAAAGTTTTCAAAGCCCCTAAATTAGCCTTCTCCCAGTGAAGCCAGCAGTTAAGTTCCCTGTTGTTGTAAAGGATGTCAGGTTAGGTCACAGTTCTTTAGACCACTGAAAAGCCCACCTTAAAAAAAATTATTTAATTTAATTTAATTTAATTTAATTTAATTTAATTTAAGTGTGCACTACCATACTGGTGTCTTCTGGACCTTAAACTTCAAACTTGCTTCCTGCTTCTGTGAGCCCACCTCATCTTTGTGCTGACATGCAGGTGCCATCCACTTTGGTGCAGCCACAGATTTCCCCCAAGCAGAAAGGCAGTGGTGGGGAAAGGGCTGGTAGGCGTCTTTGTCTACACGTGGCCCGGTTGTGCTCTCTGGACTGAATTCCCTGAATGTAAAATACAGAAAATGGCACTTCCCTGCTGACTTGGATTATGTGTATTCCTCAAGCTTTCAAGGGATAAAAGCCAAACAAATAATGTAACAGGTGATGTCTTGTGCATGTTTTATCTACTGGCATAGAACCATTGCTCCATTATTCAGAAAACGACAATACAGACAAGAAAAAACTTAAATTAAAAGCAAAGAAAAAAACACTATAAACACTATTAATAATAATGAAGAAAAATGAAATGGCATATGACCTGATTTCTAAAAAACAATCCCTGCAGATCCACAGGCCACTACATTGAATATGATTCTCTATATGATTAAATGAGCTTCTCTCAACTTGCCTACCTTACTGCTTGCTTAAAGTCATTTTAATTTTTCTGGTCTGCCTGCACTTACCCAGAATATTAGAAGAGGCTACTCTGTGTTTATTCTAGTAGCTCCTAGAGCATTAGCTAATTTACCTGAGGATGATCCACAGCTGGAAATCAGTAGATGAGCTACAAGGGAAGTCAAACACATACACAAATAAACATAAGGAGAGTCAGTAGATGAACATGTTTATTTTATTTTTTTTAAAAGGGGGAGATGTGTTTCTCTAAATTTGCTAATTAGAGAGAGAAGTATTTCCATGCAAACTGAAATAAAATTGGATAAAATATGAAGTATTACATTTGTGTCTTTGCCGAATCACTGTCAATGCAGTGCTGTCGTAGACGTCTAAGTAAAGTTGTTGAAGGAGCTGTCTTCAGAGGTGCATGCTCTATCTTGCTACTGGTGTTGCTTATTAAGCTTACTCCATCCAGTGATTTACTAGTATAGCAGTTAGAGTGGTACAATGAACATGAGGGACATAGCAGCTGCTGTTGTTGCCTCAAAGTGTGACATTCGGCACAGAGGGCTAAATCTTCCCAGCCTTCCAGGGCAGCAGCAGCTCTTGGGATTGGGCCTCTCACCTCTACGTGCCTCAGGTTTCCCTCCACAAATGCAACTTTGCCTCAGTCCACATGAAGGCTCTGTAAGCAAAAAGCACTGTTATACTGCTTTGCACCATAGATGGTACTTTAGTACTCATCTGCAAAAGGCAAAACCCACTGCTTAATTGTCCTTTGAGAGTGTGACTTTTCTTTCCCAGTAGTGGTGTAATGTTTCTTCTGAGGTGCCATTTACTGATTTATTTTTCAAGTTTACATTTTTCAATGAAATTAGTTGGACTGCAGTTTGTGGAAAATAAGGGCAGACATACAAATCATATTTTAGTCAAAGTCACGGCTCCAAAAATATTATTTATGCTAAGCTTTGAGATATGCTTTGTCCTTAGGGAGCCAAGCTGTTACATATTTTCTTCTTAATCTACTTGGTCTTCAGATTTCACTGCCAGCTGGAATTAAATATTAGAGATTTTCTTTGTTGTTATAGAGCTGAATTATTATAGAGATAATTATTATTGAATATTTCAGCATACAACTTGTACTTAATTCATTTAACACACACTAAATGGAGCATGGATTGCAGTACCAAGAACAGGTCTCTAATTGTTTTAATCCAAAAGGTGAAGAAGGTTTGAGGTAGAGACCTCAATCAACAAAGGCAAACCTAGATGTGAAAAGATATGGACTTCTTTTTTCCTTTACATCACTGTAGTAAATCATCTTCTTTCCACATGAAATTTTAGTGTTTCCAGAGTGCATCGCTAGTGGGGAGCAACAACCCACAAGCTCTTGAAACCTCTGCATCTGCTTAAGCCATCAGATTGCCTCTTGTTTTGTGCTCAAGTCCTGCTTCTCTTCATCACCCCATGGCTGCCAGGAGTACTTCCAGAGACGTGAGTGCCCCACCAAAGAGGGTATTTGCCAAGGCTGGCTTCATGGATGCTGGCATACAATGCCAGTTCATAAGTTTTAAGAAAAGACCCCCCCCACCTCCTCACTCCTCCGTGCCAATGGCAGAGCCAGGAGCGTGGGGGAGAGCCACGGTCCTGCTCCTATGTCAGGAGCTGCACCCAGGGCCCAGGAGGAACTTTACCATTACACCTCTGGCCACGACCAGAAAATCACCAGGCCCCCCTACCCACATGTCAGCAGGTCTGTGCACAAGCCTCGGAGGCTACTGAACCAACTAGATGGCTAAGGCTGGGTAAGACGAATCCCACCCTGATAGCTCAGAGCTGAAACAAGAGTAACAGTCTGCACAGAGACTGAAGACTTCATTTGGTACATTTTGCTTTGTTTCAAATTACAGTTTCAATGAGCTTTAAACAAAAGAAAACAAAAGAAAAATGTTTTAGGATTTTAAATACATTTTTTCCATAAAAAAAAAAAGGTGCGGGAAATTTTAGGTCTACTTCACACATTTCTGTAAGGATTCTAGCATTCTTACAGTGTCAGCAGAGCAGTAATCCCAGTTTTTCATACCCTGTACATTGTGAGAGCTATTAGAATTAATCTTACTGCAAACAGAAATCAGGATTACAGGCTGTACCATTAAACTGTGTGTGTATATACAGACAGATGTATATGTATTAATACAGAGAAAATCGGGATGTGTTCTGATGTATTCTGTTAAAATCTGCAGGAGCCACTCTTTTTTGGGCAGGGAGATGTTGTGTGATTGCAGGGTGAAAATCTGGGGGGTGTGAAGAAGCTCTACGTGGCAAAGGGCTATAAAGTTAGCCTCTAAAAGTGAATAAACTTGCATCTCTGCTGGAATTCCTTTCTTTATTCCCCTTTCTTACCCTTGCTTATATTTTAGATAAATGTCCATAATCCTGTCCTCTGACAAATTCTTCCCAAGAAAGAGATGTTTCTGTTCTAGCTTTATGACTCATGCCCAGCCATGCCCTGCCTGGGCCAGAAAGAAATACAGGAGCTGATCTATAGTCCATTGACCTTGATCCAGGGGCATAAATTATATGTTTCTGTGTGACAATTGAAATATTAACTTGTTAGGGCTAGGTCTAACTCAGTGAAACCGCCTTACAGAGAACAAGTTTTTCTTCCTCTTTTAGGAAGCCACTGAACAAAAAGGGGAAGAGATCTAGACTTCTTTTATTTCAAATATTTGGAGATAGGAAACTTAGTGAGGAGCTCCCATGTAACAGCATAAAAGTAAAATTATGCATGGTGATTTTTCCCTAGCCTGTTGGCAGCAAGCCCTATAAATTATGAAATAGACCCAGGTGCAGGAAATCAAATCATGAAATAATCAGAGCTCACAGTAAAATATCTCTATTAAGATAATGTACTTAAATGAGCTGCACTGCATCATTCTATTGCACCCCTATGCTTTAATGTAGCTACTTCTGCATACATTTTAGTTCACTGATGCCAAAAAGGAAAGTGGCCTTTAGGAACTGGACATTGTGCTCTAGTTGTCACTCTCTTTCTCTTCCCCAGTGCATTTTCTAAATTCTGTCAGTTCACTCTCCCATTTTTGCTACCTCGTCCCCTCATCCTTTTGTTTCTTCAGATTTTTAATGTGACTTCCGGCTGACACAGATTAATACTCCACTGCTTTTAACAACTGGGCTTTTTTGCAGAGCGTGGGATTTCTTTGTACATCAAGATTCTTGCTCTGCACTGACTGATACAAAGCACTCATATTTTCAGGAGTCTACAGTCATACCATACAAACTACTAATTCAAGCTTGATAGAAGAATTCCATGGCCTCGGAATTTATTTTCTTCTAAGAGTGTGTTTTAATCAAAGGGCTGGCCTCTCAGCTGGTAGTTTGAATCAGCCAAGGAAATGCATCATCCAACGCACCCATCTTTGTACTCATTTATTTATATTGTATTGAAAGAAAAAAATAAAAGAAATAAAAGAAAGATCAAAATTCTGACCATTTTATTTACTGTGCGTTTTTTCCCAAGTTGAATTGTATAAATCCTTACATGGCATGTTGATATGATCAGTACCCATTTCATTTCAGACTAAGACAGCAATATAAAGGACACAAAACAATAAGATTGTTCAGGCTTGGAAATGCTATTAAGCTTTACATACTGTCTTAACACTGTAAAATAAAAGAAGTCCCTCTACCTCTCACTGTTTGAGCTGTGAACATATTTTCAGAAATACACCCGTATTCTAATTTAATTTAGGAGAATGATGATAGAGAAAACCCCTGAGAAGGCTCCTCGTGCTTCCCCTTGCTACGTCCAAAGTACTGCTGTAAGCACAACAAAAATTAAACCCTGAGAGTCTAGCTTGTGCAACGCTTAATCAGATCCAGTCATCACTGCAACAACAGTCATGGTTAGAGCTGAAATTGCATCCACCCTGAAATAATTCTCCAGTGTTAACATAGTCTGTAATGAGTACAGAGCCAAATTTCATGCCACGTGTTACAAATATTCAAGCACAAATGTGGCATAAAGCTGGTAGTTCTTGTGAGAATACGGTTTGAAAGCAAGACCCCTACAGAAAGCCTGTTAGGAAGGAACCCTGAAAAAACACTGAAGAGCCACAGTCTTCCATCCTTCCGCCAGAAAATCTGTTCAGAAATACTATCTCAAAAACTGGGCTGACTGAGCAAAGGAGCTGTTGAAGAAAAAGTAGCTGATGCAGGGAACATCCTCCACAGCCCTTGATACACACACACACAGACGATGCTCTCTTGTAGGAGTTGTGGGTTCCTAACTATACGTGTCAAGCAAGTTCCTCATAGTAACCCCATCTGCTCACTGTGCTAACAGACCGCACGTGTTCAGAAAGGTGAAATTTACCCCTTTTCGTACGACGATGAGCAAGTCTGTCCACCAAAACAATTACTCTTTTTACTTAGTGGATTTAAAACCCTTGGCATTATTTCAGTGTGATTTTTTGTATGATTTCATAGGCAAGCAAGCAAAAACCTACAAACTGGGCCAATTTCTGAACTCTTTGTTCCTGAAACCGCTGGGAGGTTTGTTAAAGCAAGGAGTTCAGAAATTGACCCTGATGAAAGCAAGCTCCAGCAGCAATGCCGGCTGGCCCCAGTGCCCCTGTGCTGTCAGTCAAACCAGTGATCGCCCATGCAGGTTCTGTTCCACTCCAGGCCACAGTTCCAGCACCACTCAAACTTGCACTGAGGTCGAGGACACTTCATGTGCATGCAGCCACCTGTAAAACAGCAAAAGAATGGCTTTGGTACTTGGCAAGCACTTAGAGATGTTAATCAACTATTAACAGTTTTAAAATCAACTTCCAAAGCCCTTCAATTACTAACCAAGTAGAATACTTAATAAAAGTACAAACCTGAACACTACTTCTCCTGGGCTTTCTAAATCCTGTTATTCCCTCTCTTACTGAGGTCTAACACGCTGGTCTCCCTTGAGGGGCTGCAGAAGCAGGAAGTGCAGTCCTGTCTGACATTTGGGGACAGGGAAAAGCAATGACGGCCTGTGGCCTCTAAAAGCAGTGACGCAGAGCAGTCTATGCTAGTAAAGCTGTGAGGCAGAGGTTGAACAAAATTCATTTCTTTTTTGAATTTGGATTCAACAACTAAGAGATTTGCAAAGAGAGTAAATCAGGAGACAGATTTTGACAGCTCACTGCTGATTATATCAAAATGACATTAGCAATTTAAGTTACTTTGACCTTCTTAATATCTGAAGCAGCCTTTTGATCACCTCAGTGTTTCCAGTGTGTTGGGTTTCTTACTTGCCCGTACTGTGAGAACAGCTTTAATCTCTCTGCTCACAGCCTTGATCAAATGATTAGTTTGTAATATATAAAACATTAACATTGTCAAAGGTCATTACAAAAATGTACTTCAAATGGAAATTATGTTGCTTACCATACAAAGAAATCTCTTGTATAATTCAAACTGAAAGAAAAACATGCAGTAAGAAGTGCTGAAATGTCAGCTCAGTTTGACTCCAGATGGTGATAGGATGTACAAGGAGTGTGCGTTCCCTACTGTACAACTTGCTACCCTTACTCAACCTTTCCTATAAATGTCACTCCAGAAGGTGAAAATGACAGGAGACATGAGAACTGATTTGTTAAAATAGGCCTGTCTGCTTCATCTGACAGAGGGAGAAAACTAGCTGTGATGGCAACATCTATTCAACAAGGCAAAGTTTTTATACTTGTGCAAGAGATGCAATTCACTGGACATTTTTATATTATTTAAATTTAAGTGCACTAATGGCCAAACTCCGCAACACACTTTAAGTTTAGATCCAATCCTCTCTTACAACTCATATTAAGTCCCCACTGGATAAAATGCATCTCAATCCTAGTGCAGGAAGCAAAGTCCAACAAGCATCTTCTGTCAAACAACTGCTTCACCTGCCAAGCTACATCAGTGAAAATACTCAGTGAAAATACTCTCTGTTACACAGCAGCTGAAATCAAGTCAGAGCGGAGAAACATGGCCCATGGCTTTATGAGCACAGCAGTCCTCTGAGAGATGTGGATGTGTGTTTAAACTCACCCAGACTACCATCTGAATATGAGGGGGCACTCCTTTACTGTGAGGGTGACAGAGCACTGGAACAGGCTGCCCAGAGAGGCTGTGGAGTCTCCTTCTCTGGAGCTATCCAAGACCCACCTGGATGCCATCCTGCGCAATGCGCTCTAGGTGATCCTGCTCAGCAGGGGGTTGGACTAGGTGATCTTCAGAGGTCCCTGCCAACCTCGGCTGTTCTGTGATTCTGTGAACTGAACTGTGGGAAAGTGCTTCATTCTTTCACTTTGGCTATTACAGAAAAGTTATTGGCATTTAGAAGTATTCTACAATGCCTATAGAAATACAAACTGTTACAGAAACATTACTGACATACAGGAATATAGGCAATTACAGAAAAGTTATTGGCATTGTCACTGTCCCTTGTAAATGTGTCAAGTGGCAAGTAACAGTGTCCACAGAAGCATCTGGGGAGGGAAGGCAGAATTATTCTCTTGTGTGGAGTCAGCGTACTCCTCCCAGATGAGGCCTGCTGGCAGATTTCAGTGTACAGTCATCAGCCTCTTGACACCAGCTGTACTTAGGCAGAAGTGAAGTGCTCCTCTCAGTTTGCAAAAGTCAGCTTAGAAGCTAGAACATGCAGTACCCTTTACCGGAGAAGAAAGCAAGCACCGTGCCTTTCAAGCTTCATGCCTTAATTCAGGGGACCGCTGAGGTGGGAAGTCATAGGGAAGATGAAGATGCTTGGGGAACTTCAGAGTCACCCAGGCTCTCAGGGCAGCTGGGCATCACCCATGCAGGCAGCAGGCTACTCCAGCTCATCGTTCTGGGCATGGACTGCTCACCTGTGCCTACGTTCTCCCACGGGCACCAAACCCGTTTATTGAAGCAGGTGCTGTGTGCTGTCCTGGTACCACAAATGAAACCTACAGCGTGATGTTTCCGCAGCCCTTCTGCTTTTTTCCCTACCTGCTCTGTCATGTTTGAAGGGAGATAGGAGATACCATAAAGGTATTTGTTGCAGGTTATTCTAGTTGAATAGTTGAGGTACAGAAAGAGGAGGTTTTTCAGCACAACCTGAAGGCCATCTGACTCCAGATGAGACTAAGCTGTTCAGCTTGATGATTATCACCTGAATGCCTTCTGTAAGCACCATTTTTCCAGAACACTTATATACCTGTCCTGATCAGTTCTAGACTGACAAGGGAACCATGTCTTCCCAGCAGCCAGGCTCACCGAGGACCTCCTGGCTTTCTGTGTTTTCAGAGAAGCAGGCAGACTATTGCAGTTTGCAGCAAGTCTGACAGTTTGACTTCTCAAGGGCATTAATCGTTTTTGTTCATACCTGTTCAGAAGTTTTCACTAACCAGCAGGGCACAGATTTAATTTGTAAGTGGTGGTTTGAAAAGCTATTATTTGTGTAGTAGAGTAGAACATAGATCTTTATCCAAAGAGATTTCCAGCATGACTGAAACTTGTTGAGGAGCACAAATAAAACAAATGCTGCTGAGATGTCATTTCCTTTTGCATATCAATTTTTTAAATTGGCATATATTTTCATAGAATGCAATAAACAAAGTTGTTTTGTTAAAAGACTTTAGGTGCCTTTTTATCATTTGACTCAGTGGAACATGTCATCAGTATAAATCTACAGTATTTTTACAATGGGGAACAATGGGCTGTAGGCAGTTTAAAAATGTCAGCCTACAAGCTGAAATGTGCAGTACCCGTTACCAGAGAAGACAGCAAACACTGCACCTTTCAAGCTTCATGCCTTATTTCGCAGAATCACAGAATTGCTGGGGTGGGAAGGGAGCTCTGGAGATCATCAACCCCTGTGCTTACAGAAGGGTCAGCTAAAGTAGGCTGCTCGGGGTCACGTCCAGTCAGGTTTTGAATGTTTCCTGGAATGGAGACTCCACAACCTCTTTGGGCAATCTGTTCCAGTCTTCAACCACCCTCACGGTGAAAAATGTTTTCTGTTCCTGCATTTGGGTTTGGGAGTATTGCCCCTTGTCTTTTCTCCTGACACTACTGAGAAGAGTCTGACTTTGTCTTCCTTATTCCCCCATCAGGCATTACCCCAGCCTGTACTGGGGTTGTTTCTCCCCAGGCTCAGGACCTTTGCATTTACCTGCGTTGAATTTCATGAGGTTCCTCTCAGCCCATTTCCCAGCCTGTCAAAGTTCTTCTGAATGGCAGCATTACCACCTGGTTCCAGTACATGGAAACATTTCTAGCCTGCTGTTGTGGCTTTGGCATTTTGCATTATGAGGCACTACTCTGACATGGGTCATGCCATTAGAAAGGAAAGGTCTTTTCCTCTTTACTATCCATTTTGAATATTATTTTCTTCCAAGAAAAAAAGTATAATGGCTTTTATTTCTTTTTTGGATGTCTTGGAGATTTTTACAAGTAATTTTCTTAGTTGGAGTTGTATAAATTATATCATGTTGTCAAATAGGGATATGCTATTTGCGACATGTGACAACTGTAAATTAACAATAAAACTACACAGTGTAAGAGAAAGTAAAGCTCCTAGCAGGGCTTCCAGCCTGACCAGAAGGTTTTTCATCTGTGTATGCACAGACAGTAAGTATGAACAGTTGCAATGTCTATTTGTAACCCAGTTCAACCTTCTGGTTTTCCACCCTGTTTTCCAAGTCTGTAAATAACTTTTTTTTGACCTACCTCTCTGTTCTCTCTCTTTTGCTGCCTACCTTGCTCTCTACACTTTGCCAAATCTTGTCTCTCCTTCCCACTCTTGAATTCATGCTTTCATCCCTTCAGGTCCTTGTGCTTGAAGTCTCCCACTTTCCATCTGCCAGCTACCTTCTTTTCTTTCTTCAAACCACAGATTTCAGGATTTTGTTCTATTTCTTCCTTAGTAGTATTTCCATAGTATCACTGCTTCAAATGTTTTCTCCTTACAGTTCGTGGTGTCTTATTCAGCATTTTCAAAGTCAGTCGCATTTGTATAACTGATGCCACAAAACTGAGAAGCATCCTCTATACTTTATATTCATATAATATTTAGGCAAACATTTTAGAATATTTTGGTTAATTCACATTAGTACAATTAAACCTTGGAACAGCACATACTACAGGACATAGCCTATTTGTTGTTCTTGTTCCCTGTTTTAACCACCCTGGTGCCAACAGATTACTTTTCTTCCTACACGGTAGGCATTGATCAGCGTAAGCAGTTTGTCAGGAATCGTAATTCTTCTTCTGACTTGCTCTTCTGCAATTGACATTTCACTGGGTTGAGATTCATTTCATTTAAATTCAGCTGTATGCTGTTTAGACATCTACACCAGCTCTATTTTTCCTACATCCCGCTTTTAGGTGTGATTCTTCCGGCCTACATTAGACACATCTTGTTTCAGTGAGAGATGAGATTTGGCCTATAGATGTTGATTTTTTTCACTGACAATGCAAAATCCGTACAACTAACTGGACATTCAGTCATATGAACGCAACACCCAGTGTTTCTCTATGCCTCTTTTTCCCTGTCTATCAAGGGGATAGCTGAGTGCTTTGTGAGGCTGGGTTAATGGCTCTGGAACTAGGTGATTTAGATTTAGTGATTTCAAGATAATTTAGACAAAGTGTCAGAGGGAAGATTCAAGCTCTGTGTGCCCTCCCTCTCTTGGGATAACAGTATGCATATTTACACATGCACATTCATATATTTATACTGTAAAATGAATTTTACAAGACAGGTAAACACCAGGTATCTAATAAATTTACCATTTTTTTCTACTGGAATATGGCAGTTGGGGCAAGGCTTGGTTGTTTTCTTGATCGTTTCTCTAGATGCCTCTTCCCATCGGGCTCGCATGGCTGCATGTTCATCAACTACATATCCCTGCAAAGAGAGAGAAAAACTATTTACCCATGACTGCAAGACATGTAGGCTGAACTTTGTATTTTGAAGCACAAATTCTGCAGCTCTCACAAACTTGTTTTCCCTCAGCGTGCACACCACGTGTATTGGGTGACAGGACACGGGGATGGTGGGGCAGCTGCAGCTGCCGGAGCGTGTGCCATCCCAGGGGGCTTCTACAGCCAGCTGCTGGTCAGGATGTGTCCCCCCAAAGCTCCCTGCCCTGAGGGGCAGGCGAAGCCCCAGCAGGAGGGTGCATCAGGCAGCAAGACGTGCTGCAAATGCACAGAGGCAAATAAAGCAAAAGGTGAAGCAGGAGTCAGGTGAACCTGGCTGAGATTTTTAGACACCATAGGTTTGGTTTTGCTTCAGGGACTAAATCTCTTCTTGCAAGAAACATAAAACACCAAGGCAATGCAACACGATGAGAAATGGCGTGGTCCCTAAAAGAAAGCTGTTTTTCATAATAAAGAATATTCCTTTGTTTCTGTGATCTAGATTTCATTCATATATAATCCTGTGTAAACTTATGAGCCTTTATAAGGTACAGAAAAGACACACAAAGATTTTGAAGGAAAAAAAAAACAACTGGTGAATAATGAAAGCACATATCTCCCCACCCAGAACAACATGGACAGAAAAAGTCATAATGAAGAGCGCTGTAAAAAGGACTCCTCCATTTGTCCTATTTATGACTGGGCCAAAATTACATAATCTACACAAGTGTCCTACTTGACAACTTCCTACCTAAAACGATAATACAAGGACAAAAGAGATGGCAGTGCCCTGGGTAATATCTATCACACAGGGCTGGAAACGATGTTCAAAAGTAAACAATGTATTTAGGTTCCAGCCTTGAAGTGCAACTCTATCTATTCGTACTGTGGTTGTTTTTCGAGTGTCTGGAAGAATAACAAGCCTAAACTAAATTATATCATTTGTAAAAAATGCTGCAGCTTCTTCGTGTTCCTGCCTTCGAAGTAACTGTAGACTACTCTGTGGATTGACTTTTATTATTGATTTATACAGATTTTAAAAATACTTATTTCTAACAAGTCAGCAAAAGGAAATTGGCCCAGCTTTGAAACACGCAATGTAACCCTAGCTCCAACCGGTTTCTACTCAGCTGCTACTGACTGATAAAACTGGTGACTTATTGCCGTGTCAGTGAATAAAACATAGATTTTTATTTCTTGGCTGAAGTTTCCTGAGTTAACATGGAGTAACACAGAGGAACATCTGGAGAAGTTTGTTTCTAGCTCATCTGGTGGTTGTTGCAACATGCACAAAAAAAAAATCAGCCCGTTTTAATTAGAAATCCTTGAAAATGTGTTTACGCTTCCTTTATTTCACAACCTATGTCAGTCACCTCAGGCCTTTAACACCTTTCGTGACCCTCACTTTTCTCCCATTTGCCAGTATTTATGATGCAGAGGTGACAAAGGTGAACACAGTTTCCTCAGCTCTATTTTAGCAATGATTTTTACTTTTAGCTCACTGCTTCTCGATAGCAAATTAGGCCTCACACGCTGCTGGATTATTCAGCAAAAGGACGACCTCTGTCAAACGGTACATTAGGAAGCTCTAGGAAATAAAAAAAGCTACTCAGGCTAACAGCAAAGAACATAATCTAGCATTGAACTTGCAACACCTTGATCTTTAACGAAGGGTGACTTTAATAAGCAATCTGAGCAAACACAGAGGGGCCTGAAGAGAAGACGGGGAGAGTGTGAATGCCCATGGGGCCTCAGTTTGCCCAGTGACAGAAGGAAGAAGATATTAATATAATCTGGTTGCAATGGCAATTAATTATTTAACATCCATAAAGATGATTCAAGATGAAAATCACTATAGCAGTGGAAAAACTCTGCTAATATTTTCAGAATAATAGCTACACAAGAAGATTGGATTATTTTTAATTTTTGTATTCAACCCAGAAGAGCTTCACAGTGGCTTTGTTTTTTCCCAAATAGTCCAAATCCAAACTGTGTGATTCAGAACTTAGAAATGTATTTTTTCCACATCCTCAGGTCTTTGTTGTTCCTAATAGCAAATGACACTGAGGCAAAATTTCACACACTGAATTACTAATTTTATTTGAATAAAGATATTTGATCTTAGTTCTAAAAGCAAATACAAACTTCGGAGAGCTTAGAAATAATTCAAATAAACAAGTGCAAACCGCACATACACAACTGACTGAGAAAGAACAAATTGATGACAACAGCAGAGGGAATTATTATATTAATGTTTTCCTTTGCAAAACTTCTAGCATGAAATAGACACAGCAGCATGATATTTTCAGCCCATTAGAGCTGAAACATCCCTCCTATGCCAAGTCTTGCTGAATGCTGAGTTAAAAAACTTCCTGCTGCAGGAAGCAAATGCAGAAAAATGGTACAGTGATGGAGTCTCTCTAATTCAGTAAAGAGATCATACCACCCAGATCTATGAGCCACAAGCATTGCAGTGACTGCAAGCACACATATTTATCTTCATTTTCTCTTCAAACAATAAAGAAAAGTTGTATGGCAATTCTCCATTACCAGTGTCTATTTATATCACCTTCTTTTATCCTAAGCTAGCAAACCTAATCTTGACAACAGCCTAGGTAATAGACCAGGGCTCTCAACCAGAGGCTGCTCGCACTTTCTGTGGCCTGCCACATCTTGGATAGGAAAGTAAGTGATGCTCCAGGTATGCATCACATGCTAGTTTGTCTAGAACAGGAGACTTTCTTACACTTATGATGCTGACCTCACAAAATATACTCTAGTTCCCCAGTTATTACAGGGTATTTATCAGAGCATTAGTGAAAAGCTGCTAGATTCCATCCATTCCACTTCATGACGATTTTTCTTGATTCCCAACTGTGCTGCACATGATGACAAGGAGTGAATACCCACAAATAACAGGAAGCTCCAGTATGAGCTGTCACAAGCATTTTTCAACATCCCCTCTGCACTGTCCTCTTAGTGAGATGGTGGAAGAGTCCACCTTGTAATCTCTGGGTCACATTGAAGGATGCGGATTTACTTCTGTTCTGTTTCTATGCTGAGTCTGTTGGAGAAACTAACAGGGATAAAGAGACCACAGAGACTGTTGAGAACCATACAGCATTGCAAGAACATGCACATGGAAAGCTCTTTATGCAGTTAATCAATATCAGGCACTAGAGGAAAAAGTGCTACAGAGACAGAAAGCATCCTGAAATAGAAAGAAAGCATCCTTCTTAAAGTAGCTTCTCATTCAGGTAACGGAACACACATCGTTTTGTCATACATAAAGTAAAAAAAGTATGTAGTCAAAGTCAGCAACTAAGCAGTGCCATCCAGGGCAAAAACATTGATGGCAAAACTTGTTCAAAAATATTGGCAGCATTAGATATATAATGTTAAATTCACATGCCACCATATTATAGACTGTCTCATGCAAGCACACTTCTTTTATGACCATGCTCATCTGCAAACTGAAAACCATTCAGAATGGAATATGAGGCTGTTGACATTATGTTGTGCTCAGCTTTGGTGAATGCTTGTTTGTTGTTGTTGCTTATTTCCATTCTGATAAGCAAAAAAGTTGGTCATGCATTACTTCAAAAATGTACCCTAATGCAGCTTCCCTTTAATCAGAAATACTTTTCCTTTTGATCAGAAATGCTTGGTTTTAGTTAATTTTACTTGGCAAAATAAGATTTAAGAAGGAGAAATAGAGATATGTAAAATTATGACTTTATGTGAAATATAGCATTTTAAAAAGGCTTAGATGTCTCAAAAGAGAAAGTATTACTCATTTTCCAGCATGAATGTGAGAACAACTGTGGATGCTTGAAAAGGTTCAAAGGAAAAACAAAGAATAATTCATTGTACACAAAGCAATGTTCAACCTTCCATAACACTTGTATTAACACTGCCCACTAATTATTTTGAGCTAGAGCTTGGAGCAAAAGCAGCCTCATCTTTCGAAACCTGATCTACAAGGGATGATGACAGTCCAGCTTAAATTCCTGTTGTTTTCTCATCTTCTGCTGAGCTGTTTTATGAACATGGTTGCATGAACTAACCTCCTGTCATATTTATCGGTGTCTTTTTCTAAGTTCTGGGAGAAAAAAATATCAGATGTCTAGAGCACTAGATAGGCTAGAGGAGCTTTGCAAAAAAAGTCCATCATTTGAGTCATTTAAGAGTCAAAAAATCTCATAAGGAGAGGTGCACATAGCTTTGGGACTAGTGCTCTGGTCTACAGAGAGATTTGGGCTAATCAAAATACTAAAAATGGTTATATAGATCAGGAAAAGGAAGGATATCCATCAATGGGAATATGTTTCATGCATGCAGAGGAAGAACAGAGCGCTAGCACCACGCTGATCCAGCTAAGCTCACATGAAACGGCTTTGTGTGAGCCAATTTGTCTGGTATGCCTAGGGAATTCTTCTGTAAAACGACCTGGTTGGTGATGACAGCAAGTAGATAAAATCAAAGTTCTATGCTATACACAGGGTATTGTGTCAGATACAAGACTTTTACCAAATAAAATCAGAGAGCTCTGTTTTGGTGATATTGCACATCAAGGTTCTCACTCTGCATGTTGCAGATATTCCTATCAGAACACATGAAATTCAGGTAGCCTGTGAATATTGGATTTACACCATTCTAAAGTAGAAAATCTAATCCAAGAGAGGTCATTCTTGTATAACTGTTTTCCACCAGTGGAAGGATGAACATACTTTCTCCTGTAAGTGGCAACACAGATGCAAAGGACTGTCAGCTTAACCTTATAAAAAAAAAAACAGCTTGTCACATCTTTTTATTTTATTGCTGCCTAAAATAGGAAAGATAAAATTCTCTCTCTATAGTTTCCATCTATTTCTCATTAGAAAGAAAGTTAAGACCTACTCTCAGATTTCCTCCAGTGCATCTTTATTTATAACATAGAGATTAATTTTGCAGGATGTTTCCTGGTTATTTTTCTTGCTCCTTTAATTAGGCATCTGTGGGTTGAAGTGTCCTGTGCCTGACATTGTAAATATGCCACCTAATGAAGCTGAGCCTCAGTTTCTTTTCCCGTTGTTTAAGATACTGTCAAAATCGAGCTACATGTGCCATTTTTGTACAGCCATGTTTTATTTAACTTTTTAAATTTATCTGATGGAAAAAAAAATCAATGGTCTAATAATAGATGTTCCAGATTTCATACTGTAACTCAGGACTCATTGAAAGATACTATGTATGATGAACCTCTTCAATAACCTTTTCTTTCACTAAAATGCAGTGAAATAATTCATACTTTTGTGGTCAGCATTTACTGTTTAGCAGTTCGATTAATTTTTCCCCTCTTTCCGGTAGAGAAAGATGCTTACATAGACATGTTGCATGTTTCCCATTTTAACTCTTGGTTGTAGCATATATATCTTTTCAAATACCACACCTCTTTTTCTCATATTGTTCTACAAGCAGTATAGAAAGTTTGCTGTAATAGTGAAGAAACAATTCTGTAAGTTATATCTGTAGTATTTTGCAGCTTAAACACAAAAACCAAGAGCTGAATCGGGATGTCACATGTCTATGGAGCCCAATACGATATACAAATGCTTTCCCTAATAACTCACCCATCACTGAAGGTTCAAATAAAACAAAGCTTGCTACTTTCTTCATACAGTAAATCAACAGACATATGCAATTCCATAATTTTGTCAGCATTCTCTCTATTACAATTTAACACTCAGGTTGCATAGTCTTTCTGTTCCACACCAGTATTGTAAGAAACACATTGCATCAAATATGATTTTCATGAAACATTAGCTGCATATTTAGTATTACAATATTTCAGCTAAGGATATTTTGTAAGCACCTTTGTTTGGAAATTCCACATTAGAATGAAATTCTGTAACAGCTCTTGCTCACAGTCGCCAATATGTTCTGCTGCATAATTACAACAAACTTCCACCTACATAGAGACCAGGCTTCATAAGTCTATGCACTTGCTGGGGTTCTACAGGGAAAATAGTATATGAGACTAGACAGATGTTGCTCAGTGGTTGGGAAAGGAAGCCTCTCAAGTCTTGGCTGTATATTTTATACCACCTACTGGCAATTTAGAGATATGCATACATGAGGCAATGACAGGAAAAGAAGGCCTGGAGGCTTGCTTGAAGCCCAAGTGAGCTGCGAGCCTTTCCAGGAACTACAACACAAAAGACAAAAGCAGGATGCCAGGTGATGTTACAGGCTTCCGTGGATGTGTGCACAGGTTTCATGTCGCGCCTGTGCAAGCACAGAGCTGCTTTCTGAGAAGTTATCAAAAAGGTCTGCTTCAGATCTGATCACTTGTCTGAGAGCTTACAGCCAAGTTAGGTCTGAACCCCCAGACTGCCAGCAGAGTCCAGGTAGCATGTACTGATGACTAGGATCAAATTTGGAAAAAAATTGTACTTCCAAGGTTTGCAGTGACTCAGCTGAGGCATTGCTGAGGCACTGGACTGCTGGTTTGGTCTGATGGGCCACTGGGCTGGCAGGAGCTCTGGATAAGTTTTCTACTGTCAGAAGCAGAAAAGCAGTATTAATATCTGGACTCTGCATTAGCTAACGGAGTACAGTAAGGACCGGGACCCAAGTAAAAAGCAGCTGAGATTTGATTTGAAGATAGAAGGTTTGGGGACTGGCTTTAGGGTGTGGGTGAGCAAGGCCTCCAGATGAGCACTATAGCTGAGACAGACATCCCACAGATTTGCAGTGGCATCAGAATTAAGTTTTGTGGCATTAGCTATAAGATTGCACCTAAATAGAGTGTAGACTAACATTTAGAACATGTAGCTCTGTGTCTCAGTAAAAATGCCGTCACTATTTCTGGTAAGAGACCTCAGCCTTCGTGCCCAGCCAACACCACAGGCCTCAGGACTGTCGAGCTTTGTCTGGGCTTGCCTTGACCATCTTAGAGGTCTGTTTCAGCAATTATTGAATGACCAAGTGACTTGTACCTCTCTTGACTTTGCTTTAGATTTTGCTTAGTTTTGTATAATTGTGTGGTTTAACAATGCTACACATATTTTTATAACTACTAGATAGTAATAGCAAGCATAGGTATAATGTACAGACTGAACTATCTCTGACCCTAGAATAAAACACCATATGGAGGAGTGAAGGCATGGGATGATAGCTAAGGCCTTGAAAGCACATGTGCAGGATGATATGTGAGGTCTCAGAGCTATGAACAGCTCTCAGTGGTCAATTACCCAAATGCAACCTTGAGAGCTGGGTAAATACAGTTTTGGGGATAGCAAAGAGGGAAAAAAAAACATACCAGATTTAGGTAAACACGCTATAGATGGTAAATTTGGATGCAATGCCAACTTGCAGACCAGTGAAAAAGAAGTGTGTTAACTAACATATAAAAATAACCCCAAGCAGATCCTATAGTGAGGTGGAAAAAAAATATCAATAACAACATCATTTTCCTCCTGGTAAAGGACTCGGTATGCTATCCCCTGCAAGCAGTGTCCTTTAGCTTCCCATTTTTAAAAAGTTCAAACACCTTCAAGCAGCCTTAAGGACCGTACATAGCTCCTGCTTTGTTCCTCTTGTGCTTCATAGCTGTGCTTGTACTTTTCCTTCCTCCTGCCAACAGACTCCATTTCCCCTTCCCCGTCATCCTCCCTTCATAGACCCACGAGCTCTGCTCCCTCCTCTTGACCTAAGGGTTCTTCCTCTTTCCTTGTGACACCAGGCCCAGCACAGGCCCATTTCACCACCACCCTTTCTGATTGATTCCTCCTTGTTGTCCCATATCACTTCACAACCTTATTCCCTTTCTTCCCTCTTCCTTCTCCTATTTCTGGAGCTTCTACTATGTCTCTGAAAAGTCACAGTCAAACAACACTGTCTGTACCCTGTCTGCCTCCCATCAGTTCTTGGCTGTTACGGAGACTTGAATGCCTCTGTTTCAGGCTCTACTTCTCTTTCTGAGGGATCACCTTTTCTAAGACTTCCCAAATGGTTATCTAGTTCAGAGGGTACCACCACGCCTGCCTGTCACTGCTCACCCCCAGCCCCCGGACTCCTCATCAGCCCAGGGCCACCAGCCCCAGCATGGCCACAGCAGGGCTGGGCTCCAGCTCCCCACGGCCCTGCCCCACCATGGGCCCATGGCCCAGCCTGGCCTCAGCCCATCCCAGTCCCGTTCCTGTCCCCAGGGAGGTGCCCAGTGTCAGGGCTGGGGCTGCCCAGGTGCCCCCAGTGCCCTGCTCCTGGTGAGGCAGGGGGACAGGACAGGCAGCTGGGCCCTGCCCTGACAGACCCATGAGCAGGCCCGCAGGCAGCAGATGGCTCTTGCAGTGCTCTGACATAGGGATCACGAGAGCCTTCTTTGAGTGGCACTGCAGGTCTCCTTGTTCTCTGTGTTGTCAACATCTGGCTACCCAGCTCCTCCACAATATCGCTTTTTGGCTTTGCTTCCAGCTCTTTCCCACCCCTCATGACCCACCGCATTTATCTTCATTATGCCAACCTAGGTCTAAACCTTTCCTCTTACACTGGAAATGTCAGGGTCATGCAGGTGTTTGTAGAAATGCTACGGTAAGGGAAGGTTCCCTTCGGTATTGTAGCCACCAGAGGCAAAAATAAAACCTGTCTTTTTCTGATAGAAGATATTTTCCTGAGACTACACATTCTGCACCAATTCTGGAGAGGAATGGTTTGGTGGCTGCATGTCTGGTTGACCCTAAAATCTGAGTAGAAGCAGTTGTGACAATAAGATCGGCTTCTAAAATAACTGGTATGGAAAGGATCTTGACTAGGGGGAAGGACAAGAGTCAAACTGGAGGAGCTTAAGACAGAAGTCAACCCTGGAAATGTATTATTCCTACCTAGAAAAAGACAGTCAAAGGTAAAACAATCTTCACTGTTGGAACAAACAGTACAATAACAGCAAATTAACTCTGACACACAGGGTTCTGAATCTAACAGGAAGAGTGCCAAAAACAAAAAAAGACAGAAAGCACAGATAGATAAGTGTTTAAATTAGTTTCAGTAAAGCAGATGAAGTAGTCCCACATGCCTTTCTTTCCATATACGCCTCACGAATGTTTTGTATGCATTGTACACGAATGATGTATGCAAGACAGCTTTTACTGATGTAATTCAGAAAAACAAACCAAACCAAACCAAAAACCCAGCGTGTCAGCAGCACTTACGGTAGCATTGTTTTAGCTAGCTAGCTACTTGTTCTGCTGTTTACAGAAAGCAAGGGAAATCGTTCCTTCAGCGGCACATCACCACCTTGTGGAGGAGTTTAATCAGTGCATCTCGCTTTCTAAGAATAAGAAGGCTGATCAAAGTCAATTAACTTCAACGCAAGCTGGAGTCTAAATGAATTTTGCGTAGTCTGTGATCTTGCCTGTACTGGGGAACTGATTTGCATAGCTACAAGAGATATTCTGATATCATTTAACTATTCTGGAACAGCTCTTCGAGAGCATTGGAAAAATTTCAGGTATAGCTAAAACGTTTGCATTACATTGTAACAATAGTATTTAACTTCCCTAACATAACAGATCTAATTGAGTGCAGTTCTTTTGCTGAGACACTGGACTAAATGAATGTAGCACTCACATTGTCATCAAGAGACACTAAGGCAACATGCAAATGTTTAAAATAAACCACTTCTTCCTGTAGTCTTCTAATTTTTCCTGGCACACCTTTATCTTTTGCTCTAAAGCAAAAGAGAGATTATATAAGCTTGAACTTTCAGTGACCCAAAATTCTTAAAATCCTTTGTAAGGTGCCATGATGACTGCTCAAAGCTTTCAGTACTCTAAGCAAAACTGGCATCAATAGCTTAGTGGACATAAGACTCACTGTGCATGTTGAGATGCATTCAATTTCTAGCTCTGCTTAATTCAGGTAACACACTCAGCTTTGGTCTTCTACTTTACCAGGCTATTGGATACTTTAACTTAAGTATCTCTCAATGTCTCCGTTGAAGCTGTTTTGTTTTTACATAAATATGAATGGAAGCTGGAAAATTTTTTTAAGGTTGCTTCAAACAAAGCAAGATTATTCTTCATAGAGGATAATTAAGCTGCAAATCTCCTCATTGCAGAGTAACATGAATGCTAGAAGCATATATATGGCTTCAAAAAAGGGGTTGCACAAATTCATGGAGTAAAACTTTGCTGGTAGCTGCTAAATATAAAATTCCACACCTGAATCACAAGTCACCAGAGACTGGAAAATATTCAGGGAATGGGACATCATTATACTCATGCACTCTTCTCTAGACACTGGTAACTGAAATCTGTTAGAGACAGGGTACTGGACTAGATGGTTTTTGGGTCTTCTACAGTATACATCTTCCAGGCACTGGAGGTAGATGCCCTGCCTGCTAGGATACAGGCTGTTTAATTCTGCCTCAATGAGCATTGATTCTTTTTCATAAAGTAGAAGAGCTTCACTAAGAAAGGTTAAAGAGAAAAATCTCTACAGAGGTGATTGCCTGGTGCAGTAGTGGAAGGTTTCCCTGCCCATGGCAGTGGGTTTGGAATTAGATGACCTTTAAGATCCCTTCCAACCCAAATCATTCTGTGATCCTATGATTCTATGGTAACACATGACAAAGACTCATAGTATGTCCCCAGCTCCATCTCAATCTCTACGTTCAAAGAGTAAGAGGCCCCAGAAGCCATCCTCGGACAGAGCCTGTCTGCAGGCACTGACAGGAGCTGGGTATGCCTTGTGGGGAGCAGGCCACAAACCTTGTCAGCACCTGCTCACAGTCCTGCAGCTGCCGTGCTGGACTACCTGGGTCTCAGGGTTAGCGTTTCATCTTAGCATCAAACATGCCAGACATCTGCATTTTTTTTTACAGTTTTTTTTCTCCCTAGGAGAGCACCTTGACCATCCAGTGTGAGATATTTAGGGGGAATTTCTCCTGTTCTTTGCTCTGTCTCTTCCTCTCTCCCTCTCTCTCTTTTGAAAGACTGTGATTCATGTGTAATGAAGAGCAGTGAAACTTCAATCTCAAACAAAGAGAAATGTTGGGAGAGAAAAACTATTTCCTGTCCAGGGCTATAGCTACAGTAGCTACAAAATTATGGAGCAGCTTAGAATAATTATCACCTAACAGCTTCTAGCCTAGGCAATCCAATTTTTTATTTCTCTAAGTTAAAACATGAATTATCAACAGCATTTTCTGCACACACTGTATAAAACCCCTGTTACTCAGTCCAAACCCACGTGATTTCTTGACTGGTGCACTGAGTACAAGCTGCAAGACAGGAAAACTACAGAAAGCCTTTCAAAGGTGTTCATGTTGAATAGAGACGACCCCAAAAGCCCATTGGGAAGGCCTTTTCTTTGTCATCTGATGGTAGAGCTCTGTGTGTTCCTGACAGAATTCAGCTACTCTATCAGTCAGAGCATCTGAAATCCACCAAAAAGCCAACTCCAATGGCTAGAGCAATTCAGTATGAACATAATTGCTTTTGCTCGGGATTATAATTAGGACCCATCCAACAAATGTCGCTCTAGTTGGACCAAGGATAATGATCAGGATGTAATGAGTTGTGGGGATGCCTACCTTCTGGGCCACAGCTCCCTGCGTGCTGAGGAGAGAGCTGCATTCCCCTTCATGGTATTCTTCTTTACATTCACGGCAGAACACAAGCTGGAAAACAAACCAAAGCACACAAGTCATAAAAACACATTAGGGACGTAGACAGCAGAGTACAACTGTGAAGAGTCATATAGCAGATGATCTCTTGCCCTTCTCATCCCATTAAATTCCCATAATCCTCCTAATTGTGCATCTTATTATGCAATCTGATCATTAACACAACAATTTTGCAGTTATTATTATACATTTCTCTGGTGAAGTAAAATAAATGTCATTATTAAAAATGAGATTTTGCTACATGGTCGATTTAAGGACATAAAGTCATTCTAGATACTTCTGCGTGTGTGTGTTTCTGCTGCAATGAAATCTATTTATACAAAAAGGGTGTTGTCTGAAACAAGTAGTTCTGCTCTATAGTGTTTACCAATGTAAGCAGTCCATTCACAGTTCTAAATCTAATGCATTCTCCATGGAAAACTGTTACTGAATTTACCGGGACATGATCGCTTTATATAGGTTATATGAAATACCATTTTCTAGGAAATTATACCCTTGCCATGGACTTTTATAGAATGGTTTAAAAAAATCCGTAGTAAGAATACAATGACAGGTTACTTAACATGGGTTTTAAGGGACTCCCTCTAGACCCTTGTTACATTTCTGGCAATTGTTCTGGTTTCATCCTCCTTAAATTACATTGTTCGTTACATAAGAGTTCATTCAAAAGTAATGTAATGTCTTTAGCAGATGAGTAAAACAATTGTCCCTGCCTCAGTCTGAGCTGCCACTGCTCCCTAAACTGGTTCGTATGTATCAAGTTCAATGCCTTTTTTAAACTCTAAAATGAAGATATCTGTCTTGACATGTGTCAAAATCTTTGACTCATCAATGCTGCATTAAATTCTGTGTCCTTGCAGGTAAGAGGAAAAGTCAATAATGTAAAATGGGTCTCTCTTAATGCTTTTTTAAAGCCACGCTGTCGTGATGCCAGCCCAGACTCTCAGCAGAAAGATCTCTCAGCAGTAAGCTGTTCTGACTGGCATTATAAGCAAGACTGATAAAACAGCCTTGATTTTTGATGCAGAGCTGCATTCACCAGTAACGAATAAAGGATATCAGGAGGACATGACACTGGAACATTTGTCTGCCACAAATTCCATCTTTCGCAATTTCATTTTGAACTCTTTCAAGCCTTATTGTCACTTTTCTAAGAACCACTGAAAATCGCATTTCATTGTCATGCTAAAGAAACTGTGCTTTTGTGAAAAGAAACATTGTGCGAGTCCAAAAGGGTTGACTCTGTTATTCAGAAAGTCAGGGCAATTTGGAGTGGGGAAATGGAGTGGGTGTTCTAGCTTCTAGAGATATCGAACCAAATCGCTTGTTTGCTTTCCTGTCACTTCTCTAACTATTTTGTCAATGATTTTAAATCTTTTATTTTACTTCATTTGACATTGATCTGTTAATTCATTTGTGCTTCTTAGCAAACAGTTTAACAATGAAGGCACTTCTGTAAGGTATGTTATATGAAAGGCTGCATTATTGTAATACAGTATCATGTAATTACAACATCTGCACTGCATTAGTGCTCCAAAGTTTCATCCACGTTCAACATTGCCCAAACATGTACAGACGTACTCTCTGTCTGGATCCCTAATATCTCAAAGACTTGTCACTTAGCAATGAAGGTTATAGCCAGGTTTAACCATATTTCTTACTGTGTGTCCTATTCTTTTTACCTTCCTGACTTTATTTCCTTATAAACATATCTGGCTGAAAACATTTGTCTGAAAGGGTTTTGTATACACTTACTATACCACTGCCTTACCAGAATGCCTCAGTTTCCTTTCCTTGCTCCAGTCTTTCACTTTTACAATTGCAGTTTTAAACATTTCATAAGTATTAAAAAGGGGGATATACTGAAGAAAGAAAGAAAAATAAAGGAAGGAAGGAAGGAAGGAAGGAAGGAAGGAAGGAAGGAAGGAAGGAAGGAAGGAAGGAAGGAAGGAAGGAAGGAAGGAAGGAAGGAAGGAAGGAAGGAAGGAAGGAAGGAAAAAAGGAAGGAAGGAAGGAAGGAAGGAAGGAAAAAAAACAAACAAAGAACATGGGACATATTTTGTCAAGACATTCCAGCTGCCTCACAATGTAGTTTAGGTTGCATTGACATTTCTTATAACAACAAAATTCATAAACTTATGCTGTGTTATTTAAAGATGTGAAATGCATTTTCTCACTATAGAGGTCACTCTCTATACTTGCCTTTAAAATAAAAATTGCTCAGGAGTAAGATCAAAGTGTTGTTTACCAATGTTTTCCCCAAAGGCTTTCTGTACTGGAAGTGTGTATGAGAGTGTAAACTGGGCCTTCCACTAACAATTTTATACCCTGCAAGTAAGTCTGTGAGTGACCCTGTCACATGCTTGTGATGGAACAAAGTCTGATTTTTTTGGTGAGCCAGGATACTCATTTCACATCTTATTAGATAATGGATGAGTTGTAAAATCAGTTCTGTGGCAAAAGACCACCCTGGAGGCTGATCGGTTTGTCAGAATAAATAGGCATCTCCCCACAGAAATGCATTAAGCACTCCCATTTTATGGCAAAGCGTGCATCATAAAGAAAACGTAGGTCATTTACAACAAAGCAGTTTGCGATAGCTCCATTCATTTTTTACATCCAGACATGAAAAATATAATAAAGTTTCAGTAATGAAATACAGCAATTGCAAAAGTGCTGTCATTTAACTTCTATTTTGTGGCTTCATTAATATTAATGAAGTTATTTTGCCTTTGGAAATATAAGGATTTAAGTTGTTCAGTCAGGATTTAATACTTCTGCATAAATTTAATATTAGTATATGTTTAAAAAATACTATAAATAGTGTAATTACTAACAACAGTCACACTTTCTTTCCCTTTATTTGCTGAAAGGCTGGCAGATTACAGTGATAACATAAATTGTTCAAGAACAGTGAATTTAGCACTTACTGTTGTTACCCTTGAAAGATTCTTCAGCTGGAAAGCGACTAGCAAAAAGAATAAATCCCAAAGGTCTGAAACCTACCCTCTAGGTTTACACATTAAAATAAGGATTAGCAGGGAAATCCCCAAAGCACTTGAGGGATTTGGGCACTGGAATAAATATATAACCTGTACATATGCTATTACAGGCTTTCGGATATCTGTAAAAATGTATAAGATAGGCCTAAGCAGAAATTCTGAATACAAGTGATCTCAAAACAGGAGCTATAAAAAAATCTCAACAGGGATCCAGATCCTGTTTTAAAAATCCTCCTAGCTTTATCATCAGTCCAACAGGAGGTAAAATCAGTCCACACTCTGGTCAGTTCAATGGAATTTGTACCCCACAGCTGACGTGCAGTGCCAAGAACGATGCTGAAAGACACCTAGGATGATGAAACTGAGCCATAGTCTCAGTTATTCCTGACCAGACCATGCATAACGTTTCAAGTTTGGAAGAGGGAACAGAATGTAGCTCTAATTTTTAAGGAAAGGAAAATGAGCTTGTCATTTATATGCTGAACTGGTATTGGAAGCAGGATTTTGCCATTTCTTTTTTCACAACATTTGTAAGATTTGCTTTTTTTTTTTTTTTTTTGATTAAGCACCACTATTCTCATTCTCTTGCCTACTCCACACACCTTTTCTTTTGTCTCTAACACTGATCATCTCTCCCTATAATGCTTGCAAAGTATTCCTGTTAAAATCATCTTTCTTCCAACTTTGATACTATACTCCCATTCTTGAATTCCCACATGAAACTTCAAGTTTTGGTTCCCTATTGTTAATTTTAAGTTACTCTTCTACTCAGATATTCCTTTTCTTTTTCACTCTCACCTCCTCTTGTGTCTACACAGCAAAATGAAGGCAAGGTTGCAGTGAGGTAGTCATAGCTGAGGTCTAAGCTGCAGCACTATGGGTGCACTGCTAAGGACTTTGTGAGCTGACAGCTCAAGCGTGTACCCAGATTTCTTACCAGATTTCTGCAGTCTACGTTGAAATCTGGGCTGCCGTGTTTTCTCTCCTACAATTACCACTATTAGCTAGACTGAAAACAGTCTGTGTGTGACATATGGTTTGGCCAAGTGTTTCTTCCAAAACAGACACTGAAGTCCACATTAAAGACATCAGGTGAGGAAAGACCCGCTCATACCTCTGGCACTGTGTTTTAATGGCCCTTCAAATCATTGTTAAAAATTGTAACTAAGATCTACTTTGACTCTCCCTGGATTCAGCTTCCAGACACTACATTCTGCTTCACAATTCTCTGCTAAAACATCTTTCAGTATCTCCTATTTTCTTTCTGTAAAGGTACCTATGTACTGTAATCATGATACCCCTGAATCTTCTTTAACCTAAGCAGAGACACTCTAAGTTTCTCACTGGATAAGCCGTTCTGTTACTCCCTCTGTCCAGCCCCAAATCATATTCATGGCACTTTTCTAGGGACTTGCTTTTGACATTAATTATATTTGACTAATCTTTGTGTCATTGCTGTGCTGTATCAGCAGAGTCTTTTTATTTACTTCTGGATCACTGTCAAGTATTGAATCGTGACAGGTATGCTATCAGTCCCTGTTGAATGCTGCTAGCAATACCCTGCTGATCATGCAGTCTTCACAGAAAGACTGCTTTCTGTGATCTGTCAGTTTGTAATCCACACAACGACCAACCAGGGAGGCATACTATATCATCCGACAGTGATGAGACAATGCTGCTGCACACGTCCTAAACATTGCAATTGGAACCCAGTCCCCTAAAACTCTTTACGGATATGTTATGGTGGTGATTTCCTTACCAGAATATTCTGTAGTTTGAAGTCATACAATATATGAAATTTATTTTCTGCAATTACTTTTTCTTATCAAATTTATAATCTCATCAAAGAATGAAATCAGTTCCTTCTGATACAACCTATTGTCACTGAGAATATATTGACTAGCAATATTATCGAAATTGTTTTGTTTTCTCTGTTCCTTTGTCTTTTGTCCTTGATCTTCCCTCATTCATTCAGTGCTGTCTGTCTGGGTCAGTCACTACAGATGGGAGTCATGAAAAGTAAAGCTACTGAATGAAGGCAGGATCCACATTTCCATCACTACTGTAGCTTTCTGTCAGTAGCATAAAACTGGCATGCAAGAGAGGCCAAGGTCCCTCAAAACCATGACTGTATGAACAAACAAAAATTACAGATCTCTCACCTTTCATTTAAAATGCAGGGATTACAACTTTTATCTTGCCTTTTCAGGAAAATGTATTTTAAGAAATCAACCTTCAACATCTCTACTCACTCCTTCCTCTAAAACCAAGTCACCCCACCCTCCCTAAGCAAAACAGAAGTGTACTACATTACTATCATAATTCACGCTAAAGGAGAAATAAACCATAGATTACAAGCGTTAACTTTATTATTAAGTGAGCTGATAAAAAAGAAATATGAAGACTTATTGTAATGGGAGGAGTCTATAGCATATTGTTAAGAGAATACAAGGCAAGTATAATCTAAGATATATACGATTAATTTGTGATTAATCATTTAATTTGTATATAGTGAATATATATATATATTAATCAGACCAGCAGGCTTTTTTTTAATTGGATTTTTTTAAAAACAATGAGAATGATTTATTGGATACTAACACTGGAAAGGCAAAAAAAATCCATTTTTTCACTAGACAACATGATCACCTGGTCAAAAAAACCCTTGAAAATGTAAAATTTTATAATGCACCAAGGTTCAATTCTAGATGAGCTTTTGCAGTCAAACTATAGGCTGCTAACTGGAGCAAGGATTTATAGTGAAAATATGAGTATGCCTTAAGGGAAACCAAAGCTATCAAAGAGTCACATATAGAATGACGCTGCCAATAATACCCAATGTCATCTCTCGTTATAGTGTAGAAAAATACAGTATTAGATTGCACTTACAAAGTATAAATTGTAATCTTACAGTGAGTGATATGTACCTACAGAAGAGGTATTTTTGGTGAAAAAATGTGCCCTTGTTCCCAAGAAAGCTAATGGTATCCTGGGCTGTACTAAGCAAAGTATTGCCAGAAGGTTGAGGGAGGGTGATCTCTCCCCTCTACTCAGCACTGGTGAGGCCACACCTGGAGTACTCTGTCCAGTTCTAGACTCTCCAATACAAGAGACATGGATATACTGGAGAGAGTCCAGTGAATGACTGTGGAGGTGATGGAGCACTTCTCCTGTGAGGAAAGGCTGAGTGAGCTGGGGCTGTTCAACCTAGAGAAAGGGAAGGCTCAGGGGGGTCTCATTAATGTGTATAAATACCTGAAGGGTGAGTGCACAGAGCAAGGAGCGAGGCTCTTTTCACAGTGATGCCGAGTGCCAGGACAAGAGGCAATGGGCACAAACTGATACACAAGAGGTTCTGTCTGGTGTCATGTGCTGGTGATGGGACACTGGCACAGGCTGCCCAGAGAGGTTGTGGGGTCTCCCTCCTTGGAGATCTTCAAAAGCCACATGGACGTGGACCTGGGCAACCTGCTCTAAGTGGCCCTGCTTGAGCAGGGGGGTTGGACCAGATAACCTCCAGAGGTCCCTTCCAACCTTAACCAGTCTGCAGTTCTGTGGTTTTGTGAAAAAAAGTCCTGATAACAAATTTGACTGGAAAAGTTTTTACCATATAGTATATATTTTGAGTAGGAGAGCAGTCTGATTCCTGACTAGAGTTCAAACCTCCGTAAATACAGACCAAGCCTTTTTTACTTTGAAACTATATACTTTGTTACCTATTTCAATCTAAAGTCAATTATCCCTTATTAAAAAAAATAAAAATACACACACAAAATAAATGTCATACTCTTTGCTGTACTACTGCTGTGAACTACAGGTATTGGATTGACTTTGCTTCTGGCACTTTTTATTATCCAGGATCAAGTGTGAGACCATCAGCCCCATACCCTCTGTCTTTTGATATTTCTTGTGCTTACAGCAAGAACTTTTAAAAACAGAATATTTACCATCTGCAGTAGCTACGTTTACTTAGGATTTGTGGCTTTGCCAATTGTCAATTATAGAAAACCCACAAATACTACAATGAAGATAAATGTCACAGTAGAAAAAGTATCCATTTTCAATGACACCAGCTCTATCAGGTATAAAGCATGGTAGTACTTGCAGAGCAATTTTGGTCTTTTTCCTTACAATAAAGTACACATACTTACTATGCACATTTCATCTGAAATTAAACTTTTGTGAGGAGCATGACAATCTGTCAAAACACGGTATCAAAAATATAGTTGTAGTCTCTGTGCAGCTTTTGCAATCCAAGAGCGATTTGCCATCAATATTATAAGAAGCAATTTTCTATAAACATTAAAAGCCTTAAATGCAGGTCTGCGTCAAAATGTCTTAGAAAATTCAATGTTTTTCTTTTGAATCTAAAAGTGAAAGCCTCCGTCCTAACTTCTACAACACAACCCATGGGCTCATTCCCTGAGATCTAAATGACAGCATGTGCACCCCGGGACTCTTCGGTGAATGCTGATGAGTTTGTGTTTGCAGATAGGCAGACTTCCCTGGAGCTTGTCTTGCATCGGACTACATTAACCTAAAGATGATTTGGTAAAATGGATAGCATAAGCTCAGAGAATCTCTTTCAGACCTCCCCAAATCTGTTTGCTGATTTATGTGGGGGAGCAATCGTCATCCCTTTTGAATTGCTCTGTGCTCCGAGTGCTGCAAAGGATAGAACATAAGTAAGAAGCTAAGAGGAGCCCAGGTGCTTCTCTGAGGTGAAATTACTTCAGACACCTGTAGAGGAAGGGATGATACTCTTTACAGGTTACTCTGCTGCATGCCTACACACAAAGGTATTGAACAATCTTGTTCTTAGCGTGTGGATGGGATGTGAGACTTACTGGCCTATTCCAGAAAATAAGAACGAAAAGTCTGTAAAGCAGAATTGGTAACAAATTATGTGGTATATTGACAGTACAAAACCCTGTTATCTGTGGTGCTGTTATGTGTGCATAATAGAGTCAGATCTTGTGATCACTGAAGAATCTCATCTGATAGCTGACAACCCAAGCAAACATGAGTTCAAACACCACAAGATTTTCAAAGTGGACCATGGATTTAGTTCTCTGAACAGACATAGACAGCATTTGCACAGCTTTTACTGTGAGGAGAACAGTCCTGTGCCCTGGGGCACTGGGAAGAGATGCCCAGAATGATGATGACCAAACTACCTCTGGAAAAGGAAGTCAAACAAGCCTAAGAAAAGTAGGGAGCTGCCTACAGCAGCAGGCTGCTAAACACAGCAAGATGCTCATGTCCCTGTTGTTTACGTCACTTGTGCCAGAGCTGCAGACAGCTAAGGAAAGAGCCAGGCTTCCAGTTCATCATACTACAGGGACTGTGACAAGTCCTCAGATGTTAAACATCGCTGCTTAGAGGATCTCTCCCTAACCACAGAAAGAGCTGCTGCCACTGGGACACTGATTCCTCAGAATCAGACGCCTGGTCAGAGCCAGGCATCATCCTCTGCTCTTCACCCCTGTGTACCTGGATCTCCTCTCTGCCTTCTTATTCCCATGCAGCTGTTGTCGAGTCCCTTTCTTCTTCTTTGGGTGGCATAACTGAGCTTTACGTACAGCTTACACTTGAGAAGCTTTAAGCTAGTCCTGCTGGAAGTCTTACAGCCATGTCAGTTATCTGTGGCTAATGCAACTACAGTGCGTTTGGGACCTGGACCACTGGCTCTGCACGATGTTGCACTACGCTAGGTGGATGTTTCAGCACCACTTGGATCTGGCTTGAGGGTGCACAAGTAGAGAGAGTCCTTACTTCACTGTAGTACAGACATGACAAGGAAATTAAATTCAGTATTATGTTCTTGCTGGCACCTCTGGAGATAAAAAAGCAATTGTTCATTGGCTTAATTCTGTTCCCATTGAAGTAACTGAAGTGGTACAGACACCTAACTACACATATTTAATGTATAATTTGGGGTTTTTTTATGCCTGGATGACTAAGAAAATGTGAAGTAGATGCACGTAAACTTAGATTTTTACAAATGATTTCCATAATAATTTACAAGGTATTGCTATGAGGAAACACTGGAAGCAAACAATAATTGCCACTTTGTCATTTAATGAGTATAAGGAACATTTTTAAGGCAGCCAAAATATGTATCTAAATGTGACGTTTTAAAAAACTTGAATCTAGCAGATTATAACCAAACCTCTAAATGCATAGTACATATAGGCACATATTAAAACTACATTGTGTATCTCTCCACCTCTCCCACTACCACTAGCAGAAATCAACTGTAGCTCTAATGGAACAATGCTACATTTACCTTAGAACACATGAAGTCAGAGCATGAGTTATGTTCTCAAGTAAAAAAAAGCAATAGCATATATGTTGTCACTACTTCAGTGGATACAAGAAAGAATATGAAGTAAAATATTTTGTGTGAAAGGAAGCATTATTTATAAGGAGCTATGATGTAAAGAGGGAAAATCACAGTTACCTTGAGATGCCTTTAGAAACAGAGACATAGCATTTTATAGCACGCATAACAGCATAGCATTGCAAAATATTTTTACTGTACAAGATGTGTCACTTTACATGTATGATGTCAAAGTTGACTTTTTCAACAAAGTGTTTGGAAGTTACAGTAAAATATCACTTCTCTCTAGTTTGAAAAAGATATGTTATTGCTGAATGCATGTATCTGTTCACAAGGAATGTCATGAGGAACAAATTTTACTGCCTATCCCTTTACCTCTGTCTGTAGCATCTTTGGAGTTCAATTAATATACCCTCAAACAATAAGACAAACAAAGCACGCATTTCATTCATTTCCTGATTGCCAGGTTAAATCTAAAAAAAAAGAAAAAAAAAGCCCACCTAGCAATACTAAAATTTTTTCAGAAGATGGCAGCAGTGAAACAGGAATCAACATAGGATGTCTTTGCTAAGCTTTTGCAAACGAGAAAGATTCTGAAAAAATCATAGTCAACAGCTAAGATCCAGTCCAGGGTTACTAACAGCTAATACATCTGATACATGCAAACCTAGTCTTGACAAGACAGTCTCATAAAGAAACAGTATTCAGATGCACTAAAACTCATAAAAAGGAACAAGGGGTGCTCCTTGTTTCAAGGACATTGCATCTTATTTCTCTTGAATCTGGCAACAGCTGAAGCTCCATAAAAAGAACATAAATATGACAATCTAGCAAATAAAATATCATAAATAATGTATCTCAGATAACTATGGTGCTGTTTTAAGCATTTTGTTGCCTTCACACTATCTTCTAGGTGTAACCATTGCTTTTTATGACTATAAATAGTCACATAGCCGATGTGTCAGGCAGAGCAAAAAATAATGAACAAATGCATTTGTTTCTTTCTTTTAAGGGAATGCCTACCTACTGCACATGGCTCCAGCAAGAGTGAGTTTCCTCGTAGTAACTAGATTAAGCACAACATTAGGATCTTTCTCTGAGACATTGTTTATGGAGGGTAGGGGATTTGGGGAGGAGGATAATATTAAACCACTATTCTGCTTCTAGTTTGTGTTTGTCTTATGAACAAGTGAATTCTTTAAAATTAGGGAGTAACTGAATCTACAATCACCAAAGCCAGCCCGTGCTCCCTTCAAAGACCAATACCAGCCAGTTCAACAAATGAGCATGGATGTGCACTCTGCTTGGTTCAGATTCAGAGTATGAATACTGCAAAAAAAAATAATGCTGCATTAGATGATTCCAATTAGAGGTGTTCCTGAGCCTGAATATTGACACTGAATGACACAGGGAAACTTAGGGCAGATTGCAAAAATGGATGAAAATTTGGTGTTAAACCTCAGTCTACGGTTAGATGCAGCCAAACAGCAGAACACCATCAACTCAAAGCTCTGAAGGATAGATTTAGACTCAGGCTCTGCAATTCCCAGTCATCTGGAAAAATGAATGAATTAAAATAATGATAATAAAAAAAAAATGTTTCAAAGAGAAGCAAGAAAGAAATTGCAAGAAATTTTGAAAAATCTTCAGATCTGGTTTTCCTGAATGAGGCATCATCTGTGCAAAATATTCTGTAAACACTGCTGAAGAAAGCATTGGAATAATAATGAAAATATCACGCTTCATCTGTCAAGGAAGAAAAGCAGGTAGCTTCTCAAGAAACACAGCTTGCTGATCAAAAATCAATGATAGCTGGGCTGGTTCATGCCAGGAGTCCCTGGTCGCAACCCAGAGCTCCCATTAAGGATCCCTCAATTTATATTCCTTGTTTTCAGTGCAAAGGCTGGCTACGTGGTTTCAAGCAATTTTCTTCTGAAAAAAAAAGACAGTTTTTAAAGTTACACAGTTTGTGCTAATTGTTCACAGAGTATATATCTAGTCAATAATGTGACTTCTTGTCTGACCTTTCAAACGGATCTTTTTCTGGTTTGTTTATCCTAGACATTTTTGTAGTGTAATTATCTAAACCACCAAAAACGATCTGTGAAATGTAAGCTCACAATGTTAGTTGGTTTACAGGAAATGCAAACTATTTGGCACCTACTTCTGCATCCTTTTGACGAACCACGCACTAAACATTTTAGAAACAGAAATTCTGCCTTAAGAAACCAAATAGATATACATGTGTATAAAATCAACAAATGTTGTCATATATTGTCATATACTGCAAGACCTCTGTCTACAAAAAATACATTCCATAAATATTGCTTATTTATCAAAAATAATTTTACAACTCCATAATCCTCTTTTCTTTGGATTTCTGAAATATCTATGGATCATCCAATATGCACTATATTTTTTCAGTTGCCTGGGAGGGCAAACACTGCAAGGCACAAGCAATTCAGAAGGTTTCTGGGGTGTACTGATACACAATTCCCTGGCACAAGTGAAGAATAAGCCCAAAAGGGGACACAGTTCTCATACTTCCATCAAGGAAGAGCTGGTTGCAGTTGTGAAGACTGAAGGCAGCCTAGGCTGCAGTGAACACGGCATGATGGTGTCCAGGATCCTGAGAAGAGGGATAAAGGCAAAAAGATAGGACCACAAGATTTGACCTCAGGAGAACATACTTTGGTCTGTTCAGGGGTCTGCCTGGAAAAATCCCATGGGAGCTGGCCTTGAAAAAAAAAAAAAAAGGGATACAGAAGACCTGGTTGATGTTCAAGGATCACCTCCTTCAAGCTCAATGGTCCATCTTAACCATCAGGAAGTCAAACAAAAGTAGCAGCAAACCTGTCTGATGAACAAGGATCTCTTGGTTAAACTTGGACATGAAAAGGAAGCATGTAAGATGCAGGAGCAGGATCCAGGAGGAGTATGGGGACATTGTCCAAGGATGCAGGGATGGGGTTGGGAAAGCCAAAACCCACCTGGAGCTGAAGATGGTAAGTAACATGAAAGCCATCAAGGACTTCTACAGGTATATCACCGACAAAAGGAAGACCAAGAAAAATGTGGGCTCACTGCTGAATCAGTGCAGTGGATCTGGTGACAAAAGACATGGAAAAAGAAAAGGTACTCAATGCCTTCTTCACCTCTGTCTTTACTGGCAAGACTTGCCTTCAGGAATCCCAGGTCCCTGAGACCAGAAGCTCCAGTCTAGAGCAAGAAAGGTTTGTTCTTGCTGAAGAAGGATCATGATAGGGGATTACAATCTGGGCAAAACAACAGATTGCACTAAATCAAAGCCCAGTCCTTCACTCCTTTCTCAACATAGTCAGCAAAGCAGATGTAATCCTTAAAACCCAGAGAAACAAACATCTGCACATGCACAAGTTCAGAAGGACCACTCCAAGCTGGAACTTGTGCACAACATGGGAGCAGAACAGACCTCTGTATAAAGACATTTTATGCTCAGCTAAAACACATCCACAATCCAGTCTTGATTCAAAAGATCCACTGCAAGAAGGCAAATCAACACAGTGCACCTGAGTGCCAGTGTTGGCAGGAGCAAAGGCTTCTTGACATCTCAGAAAAGCATGATCCGGTTCCTCCAAGTACCACTAGGAGGTCCCCAAACCTACTGAAATGTCTTTTTTTTTTAAGAACTCTAACCTGGCACAGTTTCTGGAATTAATGACTGCAGTGCAAATGATCTATTTCTTTAGAATAAGCACTTATTGCTGATGAATGCTTCATTTATTTACTACTTCTAAGTCACAGATTTGATAGGGCTTATTGTTTGTTTTTAATAAGAAAGAGAGGTGAAGAATTAATCTTATGTGACAATTAGGTTGTGTTATGATGATTTGATTATATATGAAATTGCTTGCTAATGTGGCCAGATCCTGGGCTCATGGAAATGGGCACAACTCCATTTTCTCCAGCAGAGCTACATCAAATTGCAGCTTCTCAGGATCAGGGCGTACCTAACTGTTTCTGACATCTAGTATATAAATTCATACATCTCTATGTCATCAAGAGTCACTACACAAGCAGAGCACACATCTCAGTATTTGTCATCTGAGATATTGTGCTGCAGTAATTCACCTCTTCCTGGGCCTCCTCCCTCTCATTACTCTTCATATGCATTCCATCTATATTCTTTTTTTCCCCCCATTCCTCTGACGACATTTACATCTTGACTCTCTTCACTGCACTCCTGAAACAAACTGAAGTTCTCTTTTCTTTTTTCCTTGTTGATCATTTTTTTTCCCCCATGCCTTTAAAACCTCATTGTCATAAAACAAGCTATTGAAATTTATTTTTTCCTCCATCTCCCAACACCTTCACTTTTCTTTTATTTATATCTGGAAGCATCATTCCTCTCACATCACTCCTGACCATAGGAACAGCCTCATAATCACTGTTAGAACTTATTAAAAGCAATAATATGCTTGTAACAATGATAAAAAATGTTATTATACCAACGCCAGTAAGAACAACACTATTGCCTAACATATGGTGTATCTTTTCTTCCTCTCATCCCCTTCCACGCTCTCAAAAGGCTCAGAAGCAGCCACACCTGGAAGCCTTCCAGCTATGAAACCACATGATTTTGGAGTGCTCCTGGGGTAGGAACAAAAAGAAATGTTTTTTGTAGATATTCACCTCTTCTACCTCAGGAGGCATCCTGAAGGCACGCTATGCAAATCAGACAATTCTAAGTAGGGTAGCATGTTCTAAATTCTATATTCAGGACCTGCCTAAAAAGAACATTATTAATCAAGGGAATTTTTTTTTCTTTTTTTTTCTTTTTTTCTTTTTTTCCTATATAATATTCAGATAAAACCTAGCCTGAAGAAATTACCACTGTGTGTCTAATTCCCCTACATGAACATACATGCCTGTCGGTCTATTCTGTTGTTAATCATGATATTTTGGCCTTTTCAGTTTTTGCATAAATCAAATAAAAAAATATTCCAATAGATCAGTGATAAACAGCAATGTACCATTTACCTTGAAATAATTATAATCTGGTGGAAAATGTTTTTTAGTTTTTTTTTTTCTTCTTCGCTTTTCCTCTCAAAATTTGACTTCCTTTGCTGCTAGGAATTTAAAGCAAAGATAAAAAAAGGAAATAGGCACTGTTATTGCATGACCCTGCTATATTTTTGTTCTTCTGCTTCAAAGGCAACCTGCCAGCTCACACAGAAAACAAAGAAAGGTTACTTCTGCGAACTGTATTAAAAGCACTCAACAATAATGGCCCCAAACCACTACAGCTCCCAGTTGTCTTATTGCAGTATTTTGGGGTTATTACTGTAGCTTTTTATTAAATAAGGATCATTAGTAAACCTTGTTTTGATTCTTATGTTGTGTTACCTTTATTTAGCATGTTTACTGCAGCTGTGTGCCACAACAATGCACCACAACAATGCACCATAAGCTCCTTCTGACTTCAATCTGATTTTTGGATACACAGGAGGTCAGAATTTTTCTATAAGCAGCAAAACAAAAAGAGGCAGAGCATGCTTGTTTGTACTAAAGTGGAAGAATCATGTTTTTCAAATAGAGAAGGACTTTAATGTGCTCCTATATGTTGTGATATATGCTGGAGAATTTCACTGAAGAATCAAGTGTGCATCACACTTCTCAGCTACTGTATGACAAAATTATAGTTTATGAAAACCTGCTAGATATTAAAGGAAAAGGAACCATTTTGAGTTACAGTTCAAACTATCTGTGTTTTCCATTAACAAAGTGTGTTATTTTTTCAAACTAAAAATGGTTGCAAACTTCAAAATTCTAGCTCTGTTATCAACATTTTGTTTGATCGTGTGTTCAAGGAACAAGTTAGAAATGAATTCGATGCTTAGGTTCATCTCATTTTACAGGGCTTCTGTTCGTGGATTCTGGCACTTGAGGTGTCAGCGTCTAGTTCCAGGAATTGGTTTGTGCCCATCACTTGTTTAAGTAAGAACAGAAAGTCAAAATTACCAACTGTTTCCTCTAGCTTCACAGTCCATTTATTTAATTCAAATTTTCTAAGAGCTTTTATTAGAAATATATAAAGCCAAGTAATTGAAACACGTGATTACTTCTGTGAGGCCTTACCAATATATAGTTTGTGTACACATGATAATTGATGAGTCATCCTGCAGCCAGTCTTTGTAAATCTCATTTTATTTGTGTCATCTATTATGAAATTTTATCTTAAAGGAGAAAATAATTTGAAATATTCATGGTGGTCTTGGTGTTGCTATTGGGCTGTCTCAGCCCACTAGCAGCTCTGCACTCAAATCTGTCCACAGTTCTATAGTTTTTCAAAGGAAACTAGTATTAAACTGATCTCTTTCTCGGCTTTGGTCTAAGTGCCTTCCCATTATACACATCCGATATACAATGGATGTGCATCTTAGCACTGAACTGTAGACAATGGGAAAGCTATGAACATATAAAAGTAGCATTTCTGCTAAGACCCTGACAGTAAGCTTGTCCATCAACTGCAGAAAATGTAAGGCTTAACAAGATGTGTGGTACTCTGAGATAACGCATGCCTTGGGGGTGTTGTGAAGTATGAAGCAAAAGCAAATGCTTTTAGTGACCTGCCAGTGTTATCTTACTGTAACATACACACCTTGGAATAGCCTACAAAATTATAAAATAGCCCCAAACTCACAGAAAACTAAATATATTTTTTAATTTAACAACTAAACAAAAGAAATGAGGTGCATAATAATTAAATGGCCAGTAAAGAGCAAATAGCTTATGAAATGTTTCGTTTCTGAACTGCTGAGGAGAATAATAGGCAGGGTCACAGGTGAATGAAATAAAATGTCATGTACATTCTTCATGCTATTCAAGCATAGAAATTTCCCCAAAAGGTTCTTCATTAAAACAAAAATGAAATAATGGAAGAGATAGTTTGGAAAGATTTTTCTTTTCTTTCTTTTTTTTTTTTTTTCCTTTTTTTTATTTTTTTTCAGGCACCTTAGTGTTTCTCAAGACAGACTCCTATATATAGCTCTGGCATTTGGAATTGGTTACTTTATTGGACCATATTACAATCCTACCTAGAATCAAATTTTGCAGCCTGTAAGTTAATTCATGTAGATATTTGTAACTGGAATAAACCAAAGTTTCCAGTAATCTGTACATTATACAGAATTTATCGGGTTTGGGTTTTCTAGCAAACAGAATTGTTTTCTAAAGGATTCTTATAAATCAATCAACAATTATCACTATATTCAACTTATCTGTTTTTAAACAAGTGTAAGTAATTTAGCATTTTGCACTGAAATCTTTCAGCCCTCCATAATGTCTAGCAAGTGCTGGGGACTACTCCGTATTTACAGGCCTCTGCTTTTTGTATTAGTGGGAAAACAAACACAAAAACACAACAAAAAACAAACCAAACTGTTCAGATACATGGGATTAAATGCTAAAATATATTAAAACAGTAAGTTACAGTTCTCTCTTCAGCAACCTTTCAAAAATGCAGTTAAAAAACTTTCTCAACCACATTCTTAAAAAACAAAAAAACAAAAAAACCAACAAGAACAAACAAACAAACTCTTCATAATTTTGATGGACAATCAATTACAGATAAACCAGATAGGAGCTTTTCATCCAGGCCAGTACATTGCCTTTGACTGCCGTAGCTATGCAAATGTTGATTGCAACTCAAAAAATTTATTTAAAATATTAAAAAAAACTAAAAATATTAAAAAATATCTCAACAGACTACTTGTCTTAATGTCCTCCTGAAGCAGTGTCTTCCATATTAGTGAAATACATTCAAGAGAGACTTTCTCTTGCTTTTCTTGTGAGTAACTATTGTTTGGAATTCATATGCAATACTAAAATTCAGCTTTGATACAAAGGCGCACGAAAGAATGAATACCTCAACATTAAAACATGCAACGGCACACGGTAAGAATTTCTTGTTTTAGCTGTAAGGATAAATCTATCCCTAATATCCTGTTATTTCATCTATTTTTTATTTAATAGTATAGTTGCTGGAAAGTAGTACTTTGTTCAAGGGGCAAGATCTCTGAAGACAGGTAATAGTTTTAATTGGACCAGTCAATACAGCTGAAATACCAAACAAGGTTTTGGGTTCTTATTCACTTTGATCCAAGAGCAAAAAGTTCCCAGGGATGAAAAGAAAAGAAAAAAGAAAGCTTTCTATGAGCATTAGTATTCAAGAAGACAGTTTTGCAGACATTTGTATAACGAGTTTGAGAGATGATACGGATTTTGTGATGTTTAATCAGTCTTGGGCTCATAATGCAGCTTAGGACATTTGAAAGACCTTTCTTTTTTCTATCTCACTACCTCTTCATGAAATCTGTGGAAATATATGTGGTAACCTATGGGTTAAAATTGGCCCATGGGTACAAAAGTTACTGAAGGGATGTGAAAGATCAGCAAAGACACAGAAACTGAGCAGTTGCATGAGTCTTATTTCCATTCAAAATCAGGATAAAAAAAGTGAGCTCGTCTCATGCTCTCTGTCAGACTGAGTCTGCTGATAAAGGGGGAACACGAAGGTGGAGCAGATTCTCATTGATGAGCACAGGGTAAGGACTTACATAATAGAAAACGGAGCAACATGTCCCATTGTTAAATCTGCTCCTTTCTGTGCTCTCTATATCACTTTCTTACATGCTCCTGTAACTCTCTATCCTTTTTTTCTGCTGTATGTTCTGAAAGGCAGAGATATCTTTTAAAGTCCCTCAATGGGTTTTTGGTAACCTATTTTATGCGATCATTAGCCTTCATATTATTCCTAAAAGTTCTTCATTATGCTTTCATCTTCTGATTTTCACATTTCTTAGCTTCATTTTTTGCTCTCTATGAATGTGAAAAAAAGAAATGCACCTACAGCCAAGTTAGCTTTTTGCATTCTAAACCCCAGCACTTTCAGCAGAGTACTATAAAGGTGCCTTTCTTTTTTTTTTTTTTTTCTTCCTTTCTTTCTTTCATGGAAAGAAAGCTGTATATTTTTCAGCACTTAAATATTTGAAACTTGTTATCATTTTGGTTGTTCTGCTTTGTTCTCTTTTTCAAGAGCAATTATACCCTGAGGCCCAGGACACAATAGGGGTTATAACACTTTTATGCAATTTAACTGGTGTCTTATGTAACAGCAACATCCCCTCACAGGCTTTGCTTCACTTTGTTTACCCCTGCAAAACAATCTAGCATCTGATTTGCTTTCAGCACTGCAGCTGTATTTTAGTCCAAAGGCTTTAGGGACTTTTCTATAAACAACTCCCAAATCTCTCCCCCATTTAATAATACACAATCTGTTCTGGGAATGATATTTACATATTTATCTATTTATTCTTCTATTTACTTGTTTATTGTGAACACTTACTAGCAAGGTATCTGAGTGTAAATAGGTGTTTCCTTTGTTGTTTCCTTTCAATCTTCCTGCCAATTCATTCATGGTAAAACCACAACATGGTGCTTGCGACATCACAGATACTTCCAAGAGTATCTGGATAATTTTGATGTCCTAAACAAATGTGAGCTCACAGACATAATCCATCAAGAAAAAGACAGTTATAAAGAAGAAAGCAAAAAAATTTTTACTCATGTCATTATTAACTAGTGGTAAGCAATGAATCGTCTGTATTTATGCAATACTATTAGAGCTTATATTGTATGAAGACTAGAGATGACAAACCAGTAATATTTTAAAGGTATATGCTTTATGGTTTATTTGTTCATCAGGCTATGATATGATGTACTACTACACTGAATACAGAAGATGGCATTGGCAAGTGTACACAATGTAAGGGCAACCAGATCGACACATCAAACATAGCCCGTTTACCATACACATTAAATGCATAGTAAATAAATATATAAAGACAGAGCCTTTTCAACCATTTCCATACTATGTAGGCAACAGAGGGCACAAACACTTACTTTGTAGTAGACTACATAGCCACTACAATATTGTGGTTTTGTTAAAAAGGTTAGGAGTGGACAAGTGAAAAGGTGACATTTGTGGCTGCTGCACCCTGGGTCCTATTGTGCACTCCTCAGAGAGCAGCAGCTTGCTTTCCCCTGGAACATATATATGGGGGGGAGCTGTGGGGGACAGGGAGTGGGACCTGGCAGTGAGGACACAGATATAGGGTGGGACTCTCGCAGGAGGAGATGTGCTTGAAGAACAGAGCAAACCCACTCTTAATAAACAGACTTAAAAATCTGGAGGGATTTATTTATCCAGAGGTGTCTATGAAGCCACTAATAGTTATTAGGCTGGAAAGCAATATGGAAGTAAAGGTCCTCTTGTAATGACACTCCAATCACAAAGGATTCACCTTCTCCCAGACATTTTTATTTAATAGGTCTTAGCCACCAACTTTTCTCTGTTTAAAATTTTTACTTCATTCTAGTTCAGTATATAGGGTATAAATACGTATATGTATACAATGTACAGTTGTGCGTGTACATGTTCATATACATAGAGCGAGAAAGAGTATACATAGTACCTGTGTTGGTATATTTTTAATAAAATCTACCTATAGAAATAGAAAATTCTTTCCTGTATTTGTCATGCTTAGTTTCAAAAAAAAAAAAAAAAAAAGTGGGGCAGTTTGGCTTAAAGGCTTCTAGAGGTCTGCCATAATATACAGTAAGAATGTATCACTGTATGGTTAGGTTTCAAAAGACCTCAAGTCAGTTATGATTTTTTTCTGTAATTACCATTTTATAATGATTGATCTCCACAGTGTTTGTCTTTCAATCTCTTTATGAGAATCATGTTTAAGTAAATAAATGAGTTATATCAAACCCAAATCTATTCACTGGGGAGATGTTTTCATATCCTGTGAACAACGCGAAGTCATTTATTAAAACCGACTGAACCTCTAGGACTATGCAGTCCTCTCTGGTGTGTATTTGGGAAGGGGCCCATGAACATGAATTGATCCTGTAGTGGACAGAGCCGAGATCCACCTGCAAAACCTCAAGCCCCAGAGCCTTGCACCAGGTCTCACCCTAAGTCCAAAGTGTATCTAGTTCTGTCTCCCACATAAGCATCCCCATTTGAGTGATAGGTGTCTTCAGAGATCCAAAGACTTACTGATATGAGAGAAGTATGAGAGGAAGGCTGGAAAAAAGAAAGCCTCCTGACTGTGCAGACAACCTCAGCCAAACGTTTATCATTCTTTCAGAAGTGTGGCTGGGTTTCCCAGGTACAGGACTGTTAGAAGGTAGTAGTTTCAAATGCTTTTCTCTTTTACTGTTTCTGTACAAAAGAACACGGTGTTGGTGTATACTTCAGGCTAGATCCAATAAAGGAGCTAGGTGCACAGAAGTTAAATACTGCAGTATTTAATGTCCTGGAATGAAATACAGAATCTTGTGCACCTACAGCAATTTGTTTCAGGTGTTTTAGAGCAGCACAGAGCTGCTGGCAGTAAGATGTGTTGTTAGCTCAGCGACTGTAAAGTGTCCACAGAGGGCTACCAGGTAGACTGGTTACTAGAGCTTGGGTCTACACAGAAGTGAATAGGTGGTATTTTTCAGGTAGAAACAAAGCAGGGAGTAAACAGCCATTTTTTGCAAGGTAAGTGAGATAAAAGTGGACTTCTGCCGGGATGAATGGTGGGAGTTATCATGCATCACCCCAGCCAGAAGTCTGCAGCAAGGTGAGAAAGCTTGCAAATGACACTACATTGTTTAGAGAGGCAAGGACAAAAGCTGATTGTAAAGAACTGAAGAAAACCTTATAAGACAACATGACTGGATGATAAAATTGCAGGTTAAATTCAGTGTATATTCTGTGTCTGCTGATGACAGCAGACGGGCTCGGTGGGCCCCAGGCCTGGTGCGGCATGGCCCTCACCCCATGCAGGAGCCTTCCTGCCTCTGCCTGAGTGCAGGGTGCAGGAGCGTGCTGGTGTGCGACCACGGGGCAGGGGCTGGAGGCCTTGCAGGGAGGCCGGGTGGGTTTCCCAGGCTGGTGCAGACAGGGACATAGGAATACTTGCCATAAGTCACCATCACACAATTTTGCAGTCGGAAGTTATCGCAGTGCTGGTACCAGGGCAATGGCTGGTACCAGCAAGCCCTGGCAGGAGGAACTGGTTGGGGAGCAGAGCCAAAAATGAGGCCTTCGTGCATGCCATGGCAGCTACGCTAGCTGACTGCAGGTGCTACAGGAGCTCATCTGCTCCACAGCTTACTAAGCTATGTTGAAGGCCATGTCAATGCCAGAAATAACTCAGAGTGGAAAGCATTCTTCAGTAGTCTGCAGCTTCATTTGCACTCAGCTGCATCTTCTGGGATGCCCCTGCTGGAGGGGCAGCAGAGAAACTCATCCTTTATATATGAGATGCTGACTATGTAAAAACAGGCCTGTCACAACATTAAGCAATGAAAAACTACATATGGAAAAAGAATTTAAAACCAAATTTAAAATCAAGGGTTTCAAAAACAATTCTTCTCCCCAGTCTGTTACAAATTACACAGCCTTCAGCATCAGTTTAAAGAAACAGCACTTCTTGACAGCAGTTAGCCTCTTTTTTCATTACCGGAGCTCTTCCAGCTCCTCCAGATCAATAGCACTCCTATGTATCTTTATAAATCTGAGTAGCAGATCCATTCTCATAAAGTTGACCCCATTTTGCTTTTCTGCTGAAAAGCTGAATCGAATAGTATTTTAAGATATTTGATACAGGGAGATTAAATTCTCTCTTAGTTATACCATGAACAAAAGCCAAAAACGAATGACGAATGCCACATAGCTTGCTATATTTTTTCCCGTGAACTTCCAAATTCCTGATATCAAAGTCATTTTTTTCTTTTCCATTTACACTGCCTTTTGCAATCCTGGAAGTTCTCTGATGTGAATTGACCAAGTTAAAAGATGCCTATATTTCTTAACCTATTAAAAAATTAAAGCCTTTTAGTTTATAAAACTGACATTGTTTTTACATTTTGCAATGGCTAAAAGTGTTTACTTTTAGAAACAGCATGGATAATTAAATGAGGCAATCTGAATCTGTTCTTCTTCCCAGTAAATTTCAAATTTATATTCAATATATTTTATACCAGTATAGAGCTGTTCCTTCTGTGCTGTGAGGACTCCTGTGGAAGTTAAAGCAAACAGAATTTTCCCTAATCACTGGATCTTTTAAAAGAAAAATGTTTGAGTTTCTTTCCAGATTAATTTTACAGCATCTGTAATCTGGACTGAAACTAATCTGATAATTTCATTTTAAAATTCAGTTACTCTTTTTATATTGGTGTCTTCTATGTGAATAATTCTCAAATAGAGGAAACCAAGCTGCTTATCTATGTATACCCTCTCACGTTGCTAAGGCTTTTGTAGAAACTTTGTTACAATAGATATTGAAACAAAAAGCATGTTTCCCAAGCTTGCAAATAGTCATATACGTAATTAGCTATAAACAGTTAATGTAGGCAAATGTACTTCAGCTGAGTGTAAGCGAACTACTCAAATAGAAAATAGAAATAGAAATACACAATATTTTATAACTTGATTGTAAACTGATGGTAAATAGATGATGGCAAGAAAACAAATGTAATACTACAGTTTCCTTTCATTAGGAACATTCAAATGAAACAGCACAGGATAGTTTTCCACTGACAACAGAGGAGTTTTCAATAAGATTTTGAAGCAGTCAGAGAATTTACACAGATCTGTTAGCAAACCTGGCTTACTAGTAGGGCTAGTATATGTGGAAGCCATTATGATTGCTTTGTCCAGTTATGGAGGTATAAATTTTCTTATGGAATTAACGCATCTGTAGATGATGATGATTATTTTGATATAATCTGTTGACAGAATAAGGCTCTAATTACTTGTTGACCTAGTGCCTTGATAATAATCTCCAAGGTAACTAACAGTAGACTGAAACACCCGTATCTGCAATCTAAGAAAAGAAAATGGAGAAACGCAAACTTCTGATGCTGCTTCTGCCTTTAACTCACTGTGCAATCATCAGCAAATCAAAACTCCTGAACCTTTCCCCCTGCGTTTTTGAATGACTGTGGGAAGTAAATCAGAAAATTCCCAAACTCACAAACTGAAATCCCCCATGTTTGTCAGAGCGTGGATCCATTTCAATTCCACCCACGGGAATGTCATTCAGTCCCCTTTTTCCAGTCATTTCTACCACTCTGCCCATAAAAAAATGAATATTCCAGCTAGGGACTCATGTATCCAAGCACTTCTTAATGCTTGTGAGATGGAGTTCTTCACTGCAGATTTTGGGATGTGCACATGTGCACTCTGCTGAGAATGGAGAGGGCAGAACCTGCCTCCACATATTACAGCTCTGCTGCACTGGGGCTCTCTAAGGCACACACAAAACGGAACACACAAAAAGACACTTTCTTGTTGAGGGGATGCTGAGGATGCAATCACTTATCAGCTTTTTTAAGAATGCTGTAACTAGCAACAAAATGGAGCCAGCTGTAACCTAGGAAACCACTGTGAAATAACCGCAGAGTAAGTGAACACAACCACTGTGAAAGTTACATCTGCAACAGACATCAACATCTGGATATTCTCCTTCAATCTATGAAAAACCTGTGGCTTCTTACTAATGGGCTTTTAAATAGAATAGGTAACACAACTAGGATTTTGGTCTATGGCTGCTCAGCAGAGAGCAGGAGGTGCTCTGGATGTAGCAGAAATCAGGGGCTCTGCTGTCTTCTCAGAGCGGGGCTCCACTGGAAGCGTGACATCAGTCTTAACTGAGGGCCTTGCACATACTTTCAGCTTAACTGTGAAGTTTACAAGCAGTTTTTTCAAATTTGTATTACAAGCTATTCACACCATAAAACTTTATAAAAAGCCCTTGACCCAGAAAGAAACACATTAAACAGAAGAGCTGTAAAAGAAAGGATGGTATACACAGGTTGCATGCAAAGGAAATGTAAATACTTTAGACATATTTAACCAGATTTCTTTACTTTCAGTTAGATGTGGAGGTGGGGAGGTTGCTTTTATTTATTTATTTATTTATTTATTTATTTTTTCAAATGCAATTAACACAGAATTTCAAAGCTTTAGGATGTTCACTGGTAGCTCTCCTCTCCACACCCCCACTAATTTCTGGATTCGACAAGCACCCGTACTTACTCATCTGAGGAGGCCTATTATCCACAAATGAAGCTTTAAAAAAATTAGAAAGCATTCCAAATACTATGCAGCACTTAACATCTTTTGGATACAAATATCCCAAAGCCCAGGATCAGGAAATCTGTACAATCTTCAGTGTCATTGAAAAATTCTGAACCTAAATACCTTCAGCCACATGCATCCTCCACTCTGCAGCTAGTCTTTATTCAACAACTACATTTCCTACCAGACAAAGCTTTTTTTTTTTGGTCTCTGTCTTTTGCAAACACACACAATTCTAGCAACTTCACTTATTCTGAGCAATGTCATTCACTGCAAGTGTTCTCTTTGTCTTTGACGGTGTCACTTTTGAAGTAAAATACTGGAAAATGGGATTATTTCTTCTATTCAACCACCAGGAACAGATCCTATGATTGCTTATCACAGAATAATACAGTATATGTATTTTCATCTGAAAAGACATTCCTCTTATACATTTCTCAGTCCTTTTTTCCTTCTCCCAGAAGTGGAAAATACCAGTGTGCTAACTGTGCACACGTTTATTTGAAATATATAAAGAAACAAAACAGAAATTTGGAGTCACAATGACTTCAAACATAAAGTCAGACATCAAAGATTTCCTACAACCAAATGAATCACAGGCTTTTAAGTGAATGTAAGCATGAACAATACAAACTGAAGTAAAGTTAAGACTTGGATTTAAACTTCTGCTTTAGACTCATCACAAGAGCCCCTAGATTTTAATACTTAGTTATTTAATAAACTGGGGAATTTTACTCCCAAGCTTCACTCTGTGCTGACTATTGCTGGAAATGTCAGCTCTAGGATACACACTGTACACTGAATTGCTATACTTGTTGAACTTTTAGAACTGTAGCAGGAAAACAGATCAGAAAATATGCAAAAGGAGTTGAGTTGTTCAAGACTGTTTCCTTAAACAGTATTCATACTGTAATACAAGAGAAGAGGGAATTGTTTGAAGAAAGATTTTTTTATATATATATAGCGTCAAGGTAATTTTTTTCAGATGACACTCAAGGCTGATTATGTATGAAAGGCAAATTATTCTCTTATCCAACAGAGGATGGTCTTTGCAGATCAGAGTATCAACAGAGAACTGTGGTAAAATTCTTTATTTGTCAAAGACTACATTATAGATGGGCTGTAAATTAATGGATTTTGGTTCTAAATACAGACACTCTTCCCATTCACAGAAAATTAAACATTCCAGAAAGGAGAAATATCGAGGATTCACTTTCTTTCTAAAATTATCTGACAGCTCCACTGTTTAATGACATACAGCCTGTCATTCCTCAGGAAAACTGTGAAAGCCACAGCTGCCATGTCATCTGAAGCTTACTAATGCACTGTTCACATAATTAATAAAGCCATATGGATGGACTGGGCTTTATTGGAAACAACATCAGCATACACAAAAGCTTGCATCCTGTTCACTTATGATACATTGCTGATAGCTGTGACTAAGAAGACAAGAGTACATATTAACTATGTCTGTGCATCTGAGTCAAGGCTGTGTATGCTAATATGACATTTTCTTAACTTTTGACTTCCTAGCTCTTCATCCATAATATTTTTGTAACAGATTTTCAAAAGGAACTTGTTTATCTATAGCAAAACTAATGTCATTTCAGGGATAACTTGCAGGTGTTAATTATGATTTATTACTCGTCTGAGGCTATACAGTATTAAGAGACTTTAGCTGTAAGTGTCTAGGACTACAGATACGAAGGAACGGTTTCTTTTTTTTGTACAACCAAAGCACACAGTTACATCATTTAGTTTATCAAGCCATGTCTGTGATTGTAGACCAGCCTCACAGATTCAACACACGTCTCTATTCAAATGTTAGTGCCATGCACTACCTACTTCTGTCATGAGTGTTTTTCATCTATAGTTTGACCAAAGGCTTTAAATTAACGCAGTACAAATGTGACCACTCTCAAAATGCCCATGTCTTTCCACTGTTGCAGACAGCTTAGCAAGATTTCCTGGCATGGTCTGAGACCACTTTCCATCTCAAAACAAAATGCTGCTGCTAAGCTTATGTGAAGGAAAGGAGAAGTATCTCTACTAAGGTGTAAAATTCCTTTTTTCACTTTGTAAAATTCACCAATCTTGTTACAATGGATAGTTCAGACTGCTTCATCTTTGAAGCAAAACCTGACATGCCAGCCACTGTCCTCACCATCCAATGCTCTAACGCTGGGTCAAAGGAAAAATATTCTCTTTTAAATTTCAGATTATGCTAAACCCAAATTGAAGAAAAAATAATAGCAGCTTAACTGAAGAGGAAGAGGCCCTTGTTAATGACATATTTTTATTTCTGCTTATCAGTTTGTGTCTCCATTCTGAGCAATGCATTTGCCCACATGCTGGATTGACTCTGCAGTGCTTCCCATAGATGTCCTGCCCGGCGGGGACAGGGCAAGGTGACCCGGTTGAGACAGGGCTGTAGGGCAGGAAGGGGCCATCTGCTGTCTTCCCACAAGTCTTTGTCAAGCTCCCTAAGAAGACATTTAATAAGGGTGAAAGCAACTGACAAGAACTTGTCTTTTTGCCTTTGGCTTTCCTCACCCTAGGGCAGCTCTTGAATTTACAAGGGCACCAGCTGCTGGAAAGGCCTTACAGAAAGGCAGAGCTGAAGAATGAAGCTTCCTAGAAGGTGAACACAGCTTTGGGTACAGCTGGGAAACAGACATATTGCTGAGCATACATCTAGATCACAAATTTGAAATACCAGGACTTTGATTTCCCTTGGAGGAACTCTTGACCCAGAGGGAAGGTCTTTGGCTGAACTACCAGCAACCCCCAAAACAATAATAAAAAAAATGTTCCCCCTGCCAAAGACCAAAAAAAAAAAAGTTGAAACACTGAGGGGGTGAGGACTTCCCCAGCCTCTAATGGCTGGCAGCACAGTCCTGCCCCTATCCCCAACCCAAGATGAAGTTCAGGTAGCTCTGGCTGGCAAGAGGTACTATTAGAATGGACAAATGTCATGCCCTCTCTACTCTGTAGCACATCTTCACCTTCATATACAGGAAAAACCTGTGCCCAGCACAGCCCAAAATTTGATGAAAGTAACAAAAGTAGTTCTGAAGAGGTTGTGTTCGCTCACAGGATGCCTGCCAAGGCAGCGTGCAATCTGTGTGTCTCTTTTAATGCTCTTGACACCAGAGGAAAACGGAATGAGGGAAATTACATCTGAAATAGCAAATGTAGGGGTTTTGAGTCACCACCCAGAAGCATCTTTTTATAGATGAAAACTGCAATCGTTTTGACAAGTAAAGTGCCTTTTGTGTGTGTATGTGTGTGTGTGTGTGTATAATTTGACTTATCTGGGTTTGCTTTTTATAGATCTTTTTCCTGGCCACAATGTCAGTACTCTGTTTACTGCTTTTTCCAAGTAAGACATCATTTTTTTCCATTTGTAATTAAGACATTAAAAATTACAGCAGTGTTCAGTCATAAAAGCTGAATTCTGTTATATCCTCTACTAGTAGTTTGGTTTTTACAAACAATGGGATAGAGGTAGAAAACAAAAATATTTATTTATTGCATCACAGGAAATATGTTCTCCAGAAGTAAAATAACCATGAATTTCTAAATTCTGACTTTGTACTAGAGGTCACTTCAATTCAGGGTGGAATACGAAATGTTATTTGCTACTCTTTATTTATCTTTATTGCTAAAGAGTTTAATGTTTTCTACAAGTATTTCTGTGAAATATAACATGCGATTTGTTTTTGTGAACATTAGCACAAATAAAACTTGACAGAATTATATGTTTGCAATGGTAAAGTGAGCAAGGCCAAAAAGTAGTTAAGATCAAACCATATTCTCTTTAAACTTTAGTCCCTTTTGGAGGAAAAAACTTACTGCAATATTACAGTTCCAACATGAAATACCACCTCTACCATGAAAATGCTCTTTTCAAATTGGGCAATAATTTGAAAACTCAGCTGTGGAGTATTTGCAATACTGTTAATGCTCTTATGTAAGTCAGCATTCATTCACCGAGAATAATGTAGAAGGAACAAGCAATCAAATTGTACAATTCACTGCTTTGCTAAGCTCAGTATATTCAGTCTGATTACTTGTTATATAAGTGCAACATTTGTATTATCAATTATGAAAATATTTGACTAATTATGAGAATATAGTAACTGTGGTTTGAAAACCTATATGGCACACAACGTCCTCCAATCTTACTCCAATTTAGTTTTGTCCAGCTTCAGTTTTCAGACAGTTCTTGTTAAACTCTTAGATTTTTAGATTTTACAGTTCTCTGATGGATTGTAATATCCATTTGGCACCTTCCCCAGGAAGGGGATCAATCACCCCTCAGGCTCTTTCTGTTTACTTAAATGAATTGAGCTGCCTCACATTTTAAGACACTTTCTCTAGTTCTAGAATAAATTCTTCAACTCTTGTCTGACACCCTTCCTCCTCCCACCCAAAATTTTCAACTGTTTCTGGTCATGACATTCCTGTTCTCACATCAGGATCACCTGTTCCTGTTGCATCATACTGTGGGTGCATGGGCAGTTGCATGGCCTTCATGACCCACAGATACTTGTCAAGTCACCTCTTTCTTAAACGTAGACCACTATTTGGGAGGCAGTTGTATAACTGTGCATGTAGCTATATAAGAAGTGCCTTGGCTTGTGACCTCAGTTGCTGAGAATGACTGCATCTTTGTTTACAGTTCGCACCGGTCTTTGTGTCATCCACAAGTTCTGTGAGGGGTCATTTCTACTCACCTCCAGATCATTGGTTAAAATGTGGCTTTGTACCAATGTCTGTGAAAGTCCAATGAAATCACCCCTATCCATGATAATTTCTCATTGGCAACAGCTTTTTGACATCTGTTCAGTACATTAGAATGCCATAAGTTACTAAGTCAAACCCCTATAATAAATCACAGTACATCGTTTCTACCCGATTATATTCATCAACCAGATGTGTCATTACATCTGAGATTTAAATCAAATTTGTTGACAAGATATCTTTATAAAGTCATGCTGTCTGTAATTCATTACTTTCTTGTCCTTTAATTCTTTATTAATTTAATTTCATTGGCACTTTCTTGTTTTTGTCAGGGACAGGTGTCAGGCTAACCAGCGTATAGTTACCTTGGACATTTTACTTGATGTTTTTAATAGGGAAAATATATTATATATTGCAACGATAACTAGCACTTCATCATTGCTTTTATTTTATTTTATCAGAATTTCCTCTGTTCCAAGATTTATTAAAAAAAGCATCAGCAGACTATAGAAGTCCTTATCTGTCTCTTTCAGGATTTCTGAATACATATTACTGCATCTACTTATTTAAAAATATTTATGCCGAGTACACATTTCTGCAGTCCTTCCATGTTATTAAAAGCCTGGAAAGTCTACTTCCAAAATAAAATACCTTATAGTACTTACAAATATAAGTCTGAAATAATTTTTGTACATTTTCTACCTTTTGGTGTACTATCAATAATTTTGCTGACTGTAGTTTAAGATGAGAATGTACCATACTTAGGATTTCTTTAATAACAGACATGCTAATCTGTTATTCTTATCCTCTTCCATTTTTTTTCATACCTCCAAAACCCACAAATTTTTATTTACCTCAATCTTTATTTCCTTTTTTTGATTTTCAATATTTCACAACTTCTACTTGATATTAATTATCTATTTTTACTTTGTCTTATTTGTTTTATTCTGCTTTTCATCTGTGTTTTATGTCTGGTCTGGACAAACTGTCAGCTGAAGCTCTCTTCTACCCGATATCTGCTATAGTCAATAATGTTTCCTGAATAATCATTACGACACATTAACCCATTTCTAAGAGTTAATTTTTCATTTCCAGAACAATAATTATACAATATTTATATTGCCAAACATGTAACATCTGCATTCAAATTTAGCAACTATATTTTGTAAACATATTCCTTTTTTATTGTGCTCAAGGAAGCACATTATACATTTTGAACCATTTATATGTTCATGTAAGCAGTCATGCTAGCAAAACCTTACAGAATAAACTATGCTGGAAGGAAGGAACAAGCCTTGTGATTTAGGTCTGTGTAAGCATGTGCATTTCCTTATTGTGATCACTCTTTATAAGTGCCTGCTGTCATTTTCAAACTATTCCTAAGCCTGCTTCCTTACTAAAGTCTTTTACAATTTAATTAAATGGTTTTCTTCTTTGTCTTACTAATGCAGCCTTGTTGTAACTTCCATGAAGAATTTAAACTCTATACTGGCTATTGTCAGGATGACAGGCTGAGAAAGCTAGTTAATACCTTACTTCCAATTAAGGATAGTATTTTATTAAAAATGAAACTATTTCATTTATAATTAATATAAATGCTGAGCATGAAGACAAAATTATTTATAAAGAAATGTAACTACATCTTTGTTTTTTGAATGATTATGAACTTTTCTACTTGAGGCAGTATATAAAAATACAGTATTTTAATGGATTTGATTAGTTTTCTGTAGTTCCTATCCTTTCATTCTTTTAAATGTTAGTTGCCACCATCATGAGCTCTTTCCTTTCTGATTCTGTTTAATCCCAATGTTCTCTTCATTAAAAACAGAATTAAAGCCCTCATTAACCTCTGACCACTGCCCATGAAAACACATTCTCTCATTTCCTAACCCTATTTACTTATTTTCCCTTCTCTAAGTCCAAAAGGTCTATCTTGCCTCCTGCTCCTTTCTCCAAACCCACAACTTTGGATTCCTTCCTTCAATTATATCTTTAGCACTCTTTCATCGACTGACTTTTCAATTTCTCTCTTCTTTCAGTGTCCCAGTTCTTTTTTGTCCTTTCTCAAGATCCACCTACATCGACAATCAGGGCAAATCCTCTGCATACCTCTCACTGGATCTCAGATGGAATCATTTAGTAAATTAGTATTTCATTATCTACATCATCACCTGAATACCTTAACACAGCTTTCCACATAGTTGCTTCTGATTCTTCTTATTAGCCTTATTAGGATTTTATTTTATTTATTTATTTTTAAAAAGGCACTACAGGTAGGAAGGGAAAAAAAGAGAAAGGACTGGGGAATTGATTGTAATGAGGGAAGAATTTGTCTTCCAGAGACCTGTAGACAAGTTCATGAACATAGCAAAGTTTGTACAGATTTGGTGGTGAGATATGGAGCTGATCAGGATTTGAGATAGACCAGCAGCTGGGTTTGAACTGATAGAACTATAACATTGCCTTTGGGCTTCCAGAGATTAGAGAAGACTGAAGCTGTGTGCGTATATAATGTCATACCTCTGAACTGAGCTTGAAGTATTAGCATAGGGAAATGTGGCTGTCACCCCTTCTCTGTGCTAAACTCTGCCCTCTAGTGAAGAGGACAAGTACAGCTGTCTATTTCCTTCTAGATACAAATACTTATTACATGTGTTTACATAGATAGCACATATCAATTCTAGTAAAATATTGCCCTTAAGTCTATGGATGACAACAGAACAACATATTCAGGCATCCTCCCATTTGTGGAGGAGATTTATGGTCCTCAGCAGCATTTGTTCTCTTGTTCTTCTTTCTGGCTGTCTATGACCACACAGAAATCCATGATAGGACTGCAACTCTCCCACCAAAATCCTTGTAGGTCCCCGTTGGCATTTTTTGAGAATCTCTTTGAACAGACCACAGAAAACTACAAAATAATGTAACTGCAAGAGTAGGCTCTGAAATTTTTTAAACTGAGCCTTCACAAAGTACAGGGAAATTAAGGAGCAGCCTGCAGTAGTGGAGGGGTAAGCTGGATGGTATTTTCCAGATTTGATATTTCAGAGGCTCTGAAGTTTATTTTTGGGTGATTAAAACAAACAGAAAGTGTGAGAACTATGAGTGCTTACATGTTTTTCTTGATTTTGTAAGACATTTTGATGTACAAGGTTTACAGTCATATTTACCCATGATCACAAGTCATGTATCTCAGAACCAGCATAGCCAAAACTGTTACTAGTCTGGGATGGGACAGCATACTATAGAATATACTTTAATAATTAAAACAAAAAGTGCTTGCTATGGCTATACCACAGTCCCATGCATGAGGGAATATACTAAGACTGGGAATGTGTCACTGTACTTCATTAACTTGTCCCACATCTTAATCCAGATTGAACTAAACCCTGTGGCTGATTACTTTTTATCATCTATGCTAATTTGTGTGGCTCTCTAGTGTTGTGCCTTCAGAAACAGAATGTGATCCAGGAACTTGGATTTCCTCCCCACATGGCTATGCAAGGTCCACATAGCAAGCAGTGAGAATTAAGCAGGACAGGTTGTTTCACTTTTAATCAATTGCACAGGCACGCAGGACAGAAAATAATCCTTCTGCACACTTTTTTTTAGAGAAATTAAAGCTTCCTAAAGGATGAAAAATATACACAGTTACCAACTGAATTTCAAGTATTATAATTATTCACAGTTATAAGCAAGCAATATGAAATATAATCTCCCTTAGTTTTAACAAGATCTAAACGTGAAAACAAGCTGGAACAGAAATTTGCTGCATAAAATGTGCTCTATAAGTTTCCTTCTGTTTTTTAAATACAGGCTTCTTAACAATACCCTATATTTCCTAATCAGAGGAGTGCAGTTTTCAGGCTAAACATTTTTATTTTCAGAGTTATCCTATTGATGTTTAAACAGCAAAATATAAATACTATAGTCTACCAATTCACCTGCCTGGAACTGTAAAATACACCTGAGACCAATGATGATTTGACCATCGTCAAAAAATAGTAAAAAAGTAAAAACAAAATAAAGAACATCACTTTTTTTTTCCATGTTGTTTCAGTTTTGAACAACTTGAAGCTATATAGAAGGCCCCCCAAACACGATTAATTGGTAAATTATTTTCATGTGCAATATACAAGTTTCAAAATTCTCCAATTTCAAGCTTGCTGGGCTGGGACCATAGTCCCGTTTAAAATTAACACACACATTTGTCACTTTACAAGTGATAACAATGAAAGCAGATTCTTGCAGACACTTGCAGATTCTGACTACATACCTTGAGAATTAACTTACTTACACAGACACTCTCTAAAGCATGCACATTAGGTCCCCACACAAATGCAACTAAACTTTTGTGCACTATCAATTTGTCCTCTAGGTAGAAATCAACATTTGGAAATAGGACAGATTAATGCTTTCCCCAGCTGCTTAAACTACTGGATTTTGCCCATGATGCTGTCTAAATTTAGTATCTTATTAAATTAAGTTTCTGAGAGGTGAAGTGACAGCTAGAAAGTCCTTGACACATTAGAAGTAGTGGCATACCAGGAAAAGAGCCGACAGCCCTAATGTTCTTGGGAATATGAGAATCTTTAATTTAGAGTCACCTTGCATGAGTTTGGTTTTGTTTGATGCCCTCAACTGAGAAAAGCTGCCCTCAATACTGCAATCTTGTTTTATTAAAAATCACTGTTTTCTGAGCTCAGTGTCAAACTGGGATTTTTTTTAAAGACATTTGAACACTTGTTTAGGAGCATTGCCCTAGTCTTTTATGCTGTCTTATATACTAAAATGTCCATTATAAAACTGATATCATATGATTAGAAAGCTTCTGCTTATATATGCAATAAAGGTAGTACTGTGTTTCCATCATGAAGGACATGCAAATTTCTGCTTCAGAAAAAAAAACCTAAGTTCAAGATATGTTCCTTAAAGTTGATCTGTATTGCTGCAGATGTACACAACCTTGAAAACTCTGAGAAGAGATATGACACTACGAAAATTGATATTTAAAATTCGATATTCCTGATGTAATTAAAATGCTCTAAATCTGAGTTGCAAGGCAACTTTCAGCTATCCTCAAATGTATGGTTTTCCCCAGTTTTATCTTCAATCTCTCATTTTTATTTTCTTTTGTAATGAAGGACACAAACATTGTTTTTGTAGTTTCTTCAGTTTTCAGGGTCACTTCAGAATCTTTTCTTTGCAAAAGATCTGTGCCCTAGTTTGAGGTCTCTCTCCCCCCATTTATTTCAGCTTTCAGTGCTTGAAAGGTAAAATTGTCCTGTTAACTCAGTCCAAAAATGTGTGTGGGTAGAGGAGAATGAAATCAACATTGGTTTCATATTTTAGTCTTATCTGGGAGAAGGTTTAATAAAGATCTCTTTATAAAATCTTTGAAACACAGTTTAAAGTCAATTATCTATATGGCTTACACAGTGGACCTTTCTTATGTAATACAGTCAAAAACATAACTATATAACACAGACAAAAAGTATAACTGTAGAGAGCATGGTAGGAGCACTTTCTTGGTAATGCTGGAGTAATGAAAAGATGACCAAACTTGTGAATTATTTCCATTTACATTCCACACAATGTTTATACCTACTAAAATATTGCTATCTGACATCCTTTGAAAAAGTTTAACAACACATGGCCAGTGTTCATAGTTACACGGAGCTGACAACTCCTGGACTGTGGGCCATGTGAACTAGTTATGAGCAAACATTCCTAGTATTGATCAGTGGAACTGAACACAAATATCATTGTTACAGAATCACAGAATTGTAGGGGTTGGAAGGGACCTTGAGAGATCATCGGGTCCAACCCCCCCCCCCCCCGCCAAAGCAGGTTCCTTAGAGCAGGCTGCCCAGCTAGGCGTCCAGATGGGCCTTGAATATCTCCAGAGAAGGAGACTCCACAACTTCCCTGGGCAGCCTGTTCCAGTGCTCTGTCACCCTCACCGCGAAGAATTCTTTCGCATGTTGGTGCAGAACTTCCTGTACTCCTTTTTGTGGTCATTACCCCTTGTCCTGTCCCCACAAACCACTGAAAAGAGGTTGGTCAAATCCCTCTGTCTCCCACACTTCAGCTATTCATAAACATTGATAAGATCCCCTCTCAGTCTTCTTTTCTCCAGGCTGAACAGACCCAGGTCTCTCAGCCTTTCCTCATAGGGAAGATGCTCCAGGCCCCATACCATCTTTATGGCCCTCCACTAGACTCTTTCCAGGAGATCCCTGTCTTTTTTGTACCGGGGAGCCCAGAACTGGACACAGTACTCCAGGTGAGGCCTGACCAGGGCAGAGTAGAGGGGGAGGATCACCTCCCTTGACATGCTGGCCACGCTCCTTTTAATGCATGCCAGGATCCCATTGGCCCTGCTTGCCCTGGTGGCCACCATCATCTTACTGGCAAACAGGGAGTCTCACTCCAAAGGTTTGTCCTTCAAGATCAAATATGAGATTTTTTGGCAAGGTAACTTTACACTGCTATTGCCATCGTTTATCTGTTTAGTGATAAGAAGATCCAATTTCCAGAATTTTCAGCATGGTACTCTTAACTGCATTTTTCACAAGGGATTAGAAAACAAATTTACTTTAAAAGCTGTTGAAGATCATTGTGCGTTCTAAGTATTCTGAAATCTTGTATACAGCAATTCTTTGGACTTTGGCACATGAGGAGGGAGCTGTACACCATCTATGACTGATACCATACTGTTAGGTGCATTGCTTACAAAGTGTTGCTACCAAAGGTAGCCAGAAAGAACAGGACCTCTTCCAAGGTGATCACAATTCAGCTTGCAGAAATATTCTGAGGTAAAAAATAAGCACAACAAGGGACAGATGAACTGCAGTAAGAAGAGGTAATTTAATAAGATAGTGTGGCTACAGGGAAACTTGTTAAGTGATTTTTTCCTTCTAATTTCTAATTTTAAGTCCTAAATTCTAATTTTAGGGGTGTCCAGTATAATGGGACCTGTCAGAGAAGATCTGTTTTGGATTATTTTTCTTGTCTTTATTTTTCTCTAAGAAAAATATAGAGGTGACAGGAGTCTGAGAAGAATGACCAACTGAGATAGAGAGTCTGGGAGACTAGTAAGATTAGGTTGGTAAAAAGTGCAGAGACAACACAATGAAGAAATTTTAAAGTTACTCCCAGTGAGAAGGAAGAGAAGGAGAAACAAGTTAAAAACAGACACAGTGAAGCTGCATAACACACCATAAATTCAGTCTTCTGCTTTTTATAAGGACAATGTTATCCACGTAACTGCTTTTTTGTTTTGTCATCTACAGCATACATGCTCCTATATGGTCAAATATTTGACCATTACTTAATTATAGTAAAAGCAAGATGAACTAAACAAAATTGAAGGCTTCTGACATAAGCACTGACCTGCACTGTTTGTTTACTTTTTCTAGCAGAATGGATGCACATCTGCCACTTCTTCCATAGGAAAGTTGCTTTGCAGGCTGACAGATTTGCTGATGACACCACTCTGCTGTATAGAACAGGCTTAGAAGATATCCTGCCAAAACCTGGAAAATACTTTATCATTGCTCCTTTTCGTTTTGCAGGTTTGCATATGCTGGACTTCAGTGATTTTTCTTTGGCATACATGCTGCAAATTTAAAATCTTATAAAGGCTGTAAAAATGACTGCATCTTTTATACAAGGTTTACATATCTAAACTATTGATTAACTGAAGACTTGACATTTTTTAAAGAATTTTTGAAATGGTTTATCTCTAAGTGAAGGTGACAAACAAATTATTCTCAGTTGAGTTTGGGATTTTTTATAGTAGATTTCCAATTTCATAGAGAATTTACAGGTCCCAGCAAGTGGCAAAAACCGTCCATCATTGTAAAGGGTCATTGCTGGTAGCTGTGAATTCATCTCTTTCAAATTAAATGTTTTGACATGGGCTAAAACCATGAGTGATGCTTTGCAATCACTGTAGTCTTGCATGGTTGAATCAGGCAGCATTTCCTAAGTGTCATGAACCTTGGCCCCAGCACAATAGGAAACAGACACTTTCTTCTTTTTCCTTTTGAATCAGTTATATTAAAAACGACTAAGACTTTCTCAAAGCAATCTAGCTATTTTCTTCCCAAATGGTGCACTAAGTTGTTAGCGTCTGACATGTCAAGAATGTGAAAAACATAAAAGCCTCACACTTTCACCAACACATTTAAGAAAAGCTGATGGAAAATATAGCTGGAGGGACTGGGTGGAGTAGACAGACCCTGTGTGACTCTGGCTGACTTTAATATCTAACAGATGGGGCTCCATATCACTAGGTACTTCAGCAATGGTTCTGAAAGAATATGCTTAATGCAGCCTTCAAGGCCTTTAATTTACTGTGTGCTTTTAAACGTGTTCAACTATAGCTGCCTTTGATTGCCTAGAGATATTTTCCATAGGTCTGAAGGGCTATCTTTTCATTTCCAACAGCTGTTTTTATAGCCACAAGCTCAACATGCACATAAATAATAAAGTAATAATAAATAATGATAATAATACTCTGAAGATGCACTGCAACACACACCTCTCTTTCAAAAGCTGAAGAACACCATGAAATTACCTCTCACACTACACTTAGTCATCAAAGCCTCCTACCACAGCTAGAGCCCTTAAAAGGTGAAGAATAAAAAGGGAGCCGTTCTGGGGAATATGCCATTCTTCCTGCATCCCTTAAAAGAGATCTTTTTCACAGTATAAAGCTCTTGCTTCCCCATAGGATCAAAAGGTGCTGACTGCATGGTTGTAGATATCTGTTGATCTGAGGGGCACCAGCTAGAAATGAATACATTATTTGGCTTGGACTCCCCACTGAGCAGCTCTCTCTTTTCTGTGGTTTAGGATACCCCAAAACCTCAACCAGCTCTTGGGAATTTTCTAGTGCTCGCAGAACACCAAAACTTGTTTTAAGACAACCAATATAGAAGAGAAAAAGGCATTAGCTTTTCTCTACAAATGTTTGCCATGTCTCCAAATAGTAGCAATTAAGTGCTCTTCAAACCTGACAACTAATGTGACATGCAAAAAATCTGCTCTCACTAACATTAATCCAGAATCTGAACATGCAGTAAGTGACTTAGCTCTGATTCACATCTGTGGTCAGCTGGATTCTCAGATCATTGCAATGGTTACATATTTTGCCTTGAAAAATGTCAGAATATTTCCATTTAACAAGTATTTGTCGTATCTGTATTGTCATAAAATTGATTATTGCATCCTAAGGAAATAATAAAAATCAGTTTTTCATCCCCATCTGTCTGAAAACAGCAATATAGAGTTGGATTCTTCCACAAGATGGAAAACCTGATTTTCTTTTAGCATGATTCTTTATTAATGGACTCATTTACTCTCATCTGCTCTCTAAGGCTGATAGAAACTTTCTTTCAAGGCACAGTGTTGAAAAAGTTCTTTCATCCTAATTACATTGTGTCCTTACTTTTTTTTTTGTTGAACATATACATCTCTTTTTCACGCTCAATATCTTATCCTAGAAATAATCTTCCAGCTATTCAGATTGGTTTTCTGGTGGAGTAAACTAGCGCAACATCACTACTACTTCTAAAATAATAATAATAATAAAAAATACATGTGATTTTCCTTTGGCTGGTTTATAAGACTCTTTGTCATGATGTTGAGAGCCTCAAAAAATCCCAGACTAGTCACTTAGTGCTAAAAATGTTCCCCTCCCCGCCCCCCCCAACCTTCTCTAACTGTATGTAAGTAGGTTTGAAGTCATTGTTAAAATAAGTCATCAACAGGATAATAAACTGAGCTCCTCATTTCTTCCCACCAGAGTCAACCTTCCTGACTGTATTCTTTTTCTGACATACAGCTGGTGGCTGTATTAGTATTCTTGCAGTCTTTTTTTTTTTCAAAGGAGTAAGATGTATTTCATCCAACAAAGAAGCTTTTGCCCTAGAAAGGCTGATTGAAATGGTTTCACTAAAACCCATGTATGTTAAAAGACTTACTCATGAAGTCACTGTCTGTTTTTTCTAACTAAAATATTGAATGGCTATGTAATCACTGCAACTACTACTAGCAGGAATGGGAGTTTATCCTAAAGAGACAACCTTCCTCATTTCAGAATTGCATGCCTATATAGTTTCAAAGAAGTATCTATTAAATTCATACATATGCTGAGCTGAAGCCTATAAAAAGGGAGTAAGAATCTCCTAAACAACAAGACATCTCAGGTTCTGCAGCTCCTTTTTTAGGGCTTCCCTAGTGGTCAAGTCTACAGGAAATGAGCTTGGGAGATCAGTCACTGGTATTGTTGACAGATTAACTAAGAATTAATGAAGTTCTACTATATTGAGAAATGCTTAAAAAGGCATTTAAAGCTTACCTTGACCCAATGATACATACTTACTTACAATATGTATATTTTGTTCCACACAACTTGTTTTAAAGCATATGAGTAAGATAGCTATTCTGTTTTTTAATCCAACCTCTCTGTGGCACTGCAAGCTCAACATAAAACATCCTCGATGGTTTCTGAGTTGTTCAGAATGCCTAAGTATAAAACTGTTTTCTTTGTCTTTTTATCACAATAGCATCTTAAAAAAAAAAAAAAGACATGTCTATATAGCTTAGCAAAAGAAGTACTTGGCGGGGGTAGCAGGAACCCAAATTGTTATTTCCAGCTAATGCCTCCTTCTGATACAATCCCACTATTTTGATAGGAAGAATGTTATTCTATCTAGAATAACCTATTGTGCCCATTGCATTACAGCTGAGAAATTAAACTTTTTCTACTGCTGGAATCTAAACAGCTGTGATCTAGGTTGTCTAGGTATTACACACAGAAATAAAACACTTAGTATTGTACAACAGCCTATTACAGAGATAAAGTGGTGCAACCCTGATAAAGTTATAGAAAAGGAAAAGAAACATTATTTCATTGTGAGAGTGTTTTGTGGATAACAAGCAACAACGCAACATTTATTTTGTGTGCTAATAATTAATGGACTGTGCAGACAGCAGCTTTGTATTTTTTTTCTATATCATCTCTAACTGTCCTTTTCCTTTACTGTGCAATCAATTCCTTCACTGAAATTCTCTTTCTCTTTCTTTTTTTTTCTCCTTCTTCTAAGCTTTGCTTCCAGCATGTGGTTTTCTTCAGAAACCCATATTTTGACCAGCTTAAACAGTATTTTTACAAAGGTGCTGCAGTTGTTTTAAAGATGATTATACTGCACAATCCCACACCTAACCTGCACCTCAAACAATCCACACTTTTAAAAGTGGACCCTTGGACAAGTTGTACTTACAGAGAAGCTGTAGAAAAGTTACTGAGAGGGCTGTGTAGAGGGAGACAGTTCTGGGAGATCACGAGCTGTAAGGACATGGGAGAAGCATGGGAGAAGACAACCCTCAGTGCTAAACTCCCATATGACTTACACTGCTGATGAATCACAGCTGTTTCTTATCTTTCCCTTTTTTTTTTTTTTCTTTTTTTTTCTTCTTATTCCTTGTTTTTAAGGAGATAGCACATGGGCAATGTTTATGAAAACAACACAATGGATTTTTGCTGATTGCAATGCTTTAGACGGATGTAAGAAGATAAGTTAAAATACATTTTAAAATGTCTATTTCAAAGTATTAACTAGTGGATTTTGTAAATAGGCACGTAAAAGAATGTGTATACACTTTCTTGTTTCACTTGGCCTGGCTTCTGAGATAGATTGAGTGAGGCAGATTTATATTTTCAGATCTGAGGATAAATTCATTATTGCAGGGAAAATCCCAAATGTCTGAGGTGCCTTAGGAGTTTAGGTTTCAGATAAACACAAACAAGATAATCCAGAAAAAAAAGATCACACACATGGAACTATGAATATGAAATGAGGGAAAACCTGCCCCAGGAATGGAAGGCAAATACTTGAGAGTGCAGGGACCAACTGGGAAGGGTGTCTCTTCTCACACTGCGGCAACCCTGACCACTGCTGAGAAGCTGCATGAACGAAGGGCTGTGTGGTGCTTAGCTGCCGGCTGGGTTAAACCACAACGCCCTGGCATTCCTATCTAAATTAATAACAGTAACAACAGCTTCTGTCTACTATCTTGTCCATCTAACCAAAGACTGGCAGGTGACAGCTTAAGTGCAAAACCCGTTAAACTCATTCTATTGGACAATAAGGAAAAAATATTGATATTTTAATCTCTCCAAGAATATTCTGCTAACGTAGAACAGCATTAAAACACATGTGTTTTAATGCTGTTCTACATTAGCAGAATATTTTTATTCCTAACAAATCATTGACTACTTCTTAATCCTGCTTGGTGCTCATTTCTAATACTTAGCTGCACCGATTATGATAGCTGCATAGCTTTGCCATCTGAATTCTCAGCACACCACTCTTAGTCATCTTGCATTTAGTACACCAAGCCAGCTTTCTCTACTTACATCATGATTGGAATTTAAAACCCAATTTTAATCTATTAATAATATCAGACATGTTTTTATAACAGACCTTTGTAAAATATTTAAGGCAATAGGAAGACTTGGTAACTCTTTATTCCTTCCAGGCCAGACTGTGCCCTAAACTAATCTTGCTGATAGTTGGGCATCATGTTTTATAATTAGATTGTACTTTTTGCAAGTCTACACTACACTAGTGATGGGAGAACCTTGCATGCTTCCTAAACATTCAGAAGTTATCTAAGATGTGCAGCTTTAATTTTGAGATTTCTTTTTCACAGATCTACAGCTCCTTTCTAATAATGTTTTAAGATAAGATGACCCTTTCATGAGTCATGTAATGAATAGGTAGCATTAAAAATAGGTAACCTTAAAGCTTTTAAAAATAATTTTGCTGATTCTTATGCATGTAATTAAGAGAGAAATACGTAAAGATCGTAAGAAGAAAGATCTTCACAAACTCAGTAGGCTTTACAAACATTTTAATCTCCACTTTAAGACGGATAAAATGAGGCATGGAGCATCTCAGTTTTTAAACAGGGGCACCTGAAACTGAACAACTGTATCCACTTTCATATTTCAGGGCTATGTGAATTAATATTTCCCAAAAGAAGATGTTCCTGCAATTAAGTCTCTGTTTGGGACAGTGAACAACTGCATTTTGGTTTCCACTTCTCTTGGAGACTTTTCCTTTCATGTTGCTATGCCACAGTTTCCAGTGTAACTGCTTTCCTGAGAAGTTTGGGGATAAGCCATCTAATGTGAAAAATGTTTCTATATGCCAAGATGACAAATGCCACCAAGAAGCTATTGACAAATATCTACTTATTTTAATAATGAATAATAGTATATTATTTTTCATGCTATCATTTGGATTTTAGTGACTATTTTAGACACTCAAGTGAAAATATATCCCTCAGATATTTTTAAGATTTATATATTGACTGTAATAGAAGCACAACCTTTATAACAGGGCCTTTGTCTTAGAAACAAGACCACAATTACTCTTTAATAATGTTCCTTTTTTGATCTACAAATTCAAGATCTGAAAGTTTATACAAACACAGAAAAGAAGGATTGGTATGAACTCCTGATTTTAAAATACTAAATTATTCTATTAATTATTTCTATTAAAGTAATAATATTAAATGAACAATATCTTAGATGATGTAGCTTAGTATTCACACATTCTGAAGGAATATAATGCGTATACAATTTTATTCTTCTTTTGGTGTACTTGTCAAAATGGACAAAAAATGTATATATATTCATTCTTATCCCCAGGCAGCTCTAACTGTGGTATGAAAAAGAAATCACATATGGTAATAAGTATCAAAGAAATGCTACCATATAAACTTATCTCTTTATATTAAAATCCCTTTTCGATCTGGAAAGGAAGTAATAGAAAACCCAGCAAATAGTTTACAAACTTATGTGAGGCTTGAAAATATTTGTCATGTAAGCTCAGACACATCTATCATTAGAGGTCAGCAGTGAAAAAGAAAACAGATTCCCAGAAGCCCCAAAGAAAAATGTTCTTGAAACAGCAAGGTCACGCAGTCGTGTGTACTCAAGAAACAGAGAGGTCTATCACATCAAACAGTGACAATGTGTGTACTATTCAAACTTGAAGGAGGGTGGTGGTTAGCCTCAACATTGGAGTGCTGAACTTTTTCTGTCTAGATACATCTCGACGGCATTTTCCTCTTTTCATGCATGCTAAAGCCAAATCTAATTCCTTCCTTAGTTTGGCTGGGTCAGCTTTATCCTCATGGGAGGTAGCATAATTCCAGTGGCAAAACAATTTGCCCAGGAAAGCAAAAAAGAGTGTTCTGTGAAAAGAAAAAAACTCTGCTGCGTATGGAGGAGCCCACACAAGACCTACGTACCATTTAAGCCCTGCTTAAATCTTCATGCCAATTCATTCCAGTCCTGCTTAAATCTTCATGCCAGGTGAATTAAATAGACACATTACCAAAAGCATGAGAAAGCAATCACATAATTCAGAAGGGGAAAAACAGAAATTCTGAAGTATATTTTGTTATTATTCGTATTAGTGTAGCATGTGTATAAGAATTGTGGATATATCTTTGTGTACTTAATCAAAGGCCTGGTTCAGCTTCCCTCATTGGAAATTGCTGGGCTGCTATGCTGCGATCCACACGGCCTTGGCTTGCTGCCCCTGTGTTTAGACCTATGTGTCCACACTTATAGTGCAAACTCCTCAGCATCTCACTGAAGGACTGAGGCTCCTGGTCTACAGCTCATCTCTCTAACAAATGAACAGAGACTTCATAGAAGGTTCTGACTCAGTTAGTTTCTATTTAATACATAAAATGTATAAAAGCCTATGGATATTTGCTAGGAAGAAACTTTTTCAGTGTAATGGAACTCACTCTTGCATCTTTCAAGTTGAATGCTTCACCTTTGGTGAAATAGTCAGGAATTCCCCCACCTCAGTGGGGTCCCAAAGCAAATGACCTCTATTTCCATTGAGGAAAATGGTTGGAGATGTAGAACAGTCTTTGTGCTTTTATAACCTTCCACTTTTCCATGACACAAACTCCTGATCCACGTGACAGATTAATACATATCACTTATAGCCCACATCACTGCTGCTAAGCTAACTGTCTTGCACAGAACCAACCGATGAATCACACTTCTGAATCAATCCTTCTCAGGGACAGAACACCTGAAAGCAAATTCTTGTTGCCACTTCTGTGCCCATGCTTCCTGGAACCCCAGGGTTCCCCACAATTAAAACAAGAAAAAAGATAACAGGTAAGTAGGGATATTCTCAGTTGCATGTGCAAAGAAATAATCCTCGACATCAGCCAGAACACATAAACTGACTGTAAACAGATCATCCAAGTCATCACCCTTGCCATAAGCCTTTTTTTTTTTTGGTGGTATTCTTTTTTTTTTTTTTTTTTGACCGTGTGAATTCCAAGATAAGTATCTCCCAAACATTTTTTTGGTGAGATCTCAGTCATGACCAGACTCTTAATGACCACTTATGATTTCATATTGTATTTAAATGTTCGTATTCACTTTTTTTTATGTATTACATTTTTTTCCCATTTCTACCTGATTCATATTAAATAGCACTACCACTTCTGCTGTCAAACTGCCTTATTTTGACGACTCCTGCATCACGCATTTTTTTTTAATTGTCATAGACAACTATTGATAACATAAAATAACTAGCGTATAGAGATATGTGAAACTACACCTTAACATCTTGACATCTGCATTAGGTGCCTGGCATTCATATTAGCATGGCAGTGTACAAAGCATGACACTGTTATATTACCTTAAGTAGTAAAGAAGATTAATGCTCTGTATCTCTGTATATCATCACACAGAAAATCAGATTTTAATCCTGCCTTCTGTGTGGGGCAAGAATATGTTCTCACTTCTTAGTGCTTCTATTCTAATTCTTACACATTTGCTGGATTGCTCTCAGTATTAATACTGCAACGCTTATATAAGATTTTCTCCCACAGAAAAACTATTTGTTCAACCTTCTCTCATTGTAAGAAATGTAATATACCTTCCTCTCACTTTCACCATCATACAACTTGTTTCTTCAAGCTGTTTCTCAGCTCATTGCCTTCTGAGCCTTCATTAAATCCTCAGCCTAGTCTTCCTCCTGACTGCTGGCATATTCCTCATTTTTCTTCAGAACCTCCTTCTCCTTTCTGTCTTTTTATAGCCTGTGCTGAAAATTGAATTGCCATTTTCATTCCCTTTGGCTTGTTGGGACCTTAGATTTTGCTGACTCTTCTCCTCAAAACTACTGTCCTTCCTTTGATTCCACAACTCTGTCCTCCCTGTGCTCTCTAGGAAAACTCTAGTTATACCTTCAGCCTGCACAACATCTTGAGCAATCTCATTACTCTTTTTAACTTTTTTCTTTTTTTTTTTTTTTCCTTTTTGCAATAGTTCTAAGGACTTTGTCCTTAACTCTACTTTCCCCTCTTTGTACAATATATTTTGGGGTGATTTAATCTGTAGCCATATTTAATGTCACAATTCATATATCTACTTAATGTGCCCCATACTGCCTCTGCCATCCACATTACATTTCTGATATTTCTCCAATGTCCCCTCTTGGATTCCGAGTCATGCCATGAAGTTAAATATATTTAAATTAGAGCTTGTTATTTTTCTCTCTACTGTATCTCTTCATTCCTGTGGGCAAAAGAACTATCCTTAGATGTGTAACTTGGTACTCACTGTTCATTTTTATGGCTTTCATTTCTTTGTGGTGCTTTGAAGTGTTTTTCTTATCTGTACACATATCTTGAAATGTTTGGGGAGAGCTGTGTTGGCTTGTGCTCAGGTTAATCAAAATATAATTTTTTTTTCCTGCTTCCATTCAGATTGCTGCTGCAGAGATCATCCGCCTAACCAGTGCTTTTAATTATGTCATTCTCCCTCTGCATCCTCCTTCACCTCTTTATTCTTTACCATATTTAGCTGAAGCTATTTGCCATCTCTTCCAAGACCTTTCACAGACTATTCTTTCTTTACATAACATTTGTCATTCACCAACACAGAATATTGATTCCCATTCCTATCTGTGCACTGTGATAATGTCAGCCTCAATCATCCAATCATCTTATTGCTTTCTACCTCTGTGCCCTTCCTGCTCAAAAAAGCTCCCTATAAATAGCCACACAGACTTTCTTTCTCCCGTTTCACATCCTTGACAGTGAAACATCTGTGTGCTCTAATGTCTACCTACAAAAATAGTTGAGAGCAATTAGGACAGTCATCTGCTGAGACTCCTGCTAGTTGTCCTGTTGCGTTATTTCCCATGTATCCTCACTTCTCTAGCTCCATCTGTTGTCTTATGTCTTATCCTTTTTTGTTGTTGTTTTGTTACGTTGATTCTTATTAGAATGGGATGTATTCTTTGACTAGTACATATAAATTTCATGGCACAAAAAACTGCATATGTCTGACTACAGGTGTAAGTTGGTATACTTGAGATCAGAGGAGAAGCAGAGATAGATTAATAGAGTTAACAGAGTTTCCAACTCAGTATATCTATTTATGTCTTTATTACTGTTGCTTAACATATAAAACTCCTTTCAAAACAACTTGAAATTGCAACTGCTCCAGAAAGACTTAAATTTATGTATCTAGATATATCTATATATGTTTATAAATAAGACAAATCTGACCAAGCAAAAAAAACACCAACCAAAACATACCATTCTTTGTTTCCTTCCCCATCCATTCTCACAAAATCCTACCAAAGATACAAAGTCCATATTAGCAACAATCCAAAATGGATTTATTCCAATAGTACTGCCTTGGCAATTGCCTGTCAGTATCATTAGCAAGCCTATAGGAGACATTGTTTAAAATCTATAGCTGTATACTGAGAGAAATCAAAAGCTTTCCAAAGCACGTTGATACACTCCGGTTCTTTGCCCTAAATGACAACAACGAGATGCCCAGGATACTTTCTGAGCAGACAACAGAACAAAAAGCACACAGCTCTGTAATTGGGTGTAAATCCTTTGGCTGAATGAAAGGCTATAATGGAGACCAAAAATGGAGTTTGGAAATCCAGAGCTTCACATTGTCAATGCTACACATTATAACCAAGAACGTTA